>NC_091310.1:17731627-17764127 GCF_038502225.1 Cherax quadricarinatus
TATCGAAATTTATGGTTCAGTTATCACTCTGTTTTGTACCTTGTTATTACCTTCGCTGAATGTTGTTTTGCACTAAAGTGATAGTGACAGATAGAAATATGAAGTGACTGTGTTGTCATAAATGATTTTTATAACTCTGATGGTGATAGAGATTGCCAAATGATTATAGGGAAACTGTTAGTAAGAGATTAACAGTAACAGACAGTAAATGGTAAAAGAGTAATAGTGATAGATAGTAAGTGAACGTCAGGTTAAGACATCAGTTGTGCAAGTGAAATTGATATTGCCCCTTCCGGACACTTCGTGTCTCCCTGGAATGAGTCATTCCAGGGAGCATGCAGCTACAGGCGTTAAAGGGAGAATACTGTTCCACGGGGTTCAAGGATAGTTCTGCTATACACGTTACAAGGACAGTGCAGCTTCACACGATCCAGGTAACGTGCAACTGCACGCGTTCCAGGAAGCATGCTGCTTCAAACGTTCCAGAAAGATAAAATACTCGTTTAAGGTTGCGAGTTGTTACACCACTTCATGGTAGTTACCGGTAGTGTGTTGTTACGCTTGTTTAAGAGAGCGTGTTAGTGCACACGTTTAGGTGAGTGAGCGTGTTGAGTTCGAATAATTTTGACTGCGATATTTCATTGTATATACTTTTGCTTGTTTCCGTAGATAGTATTGTTCGTGTATATATATATATATATATATATATATATATATATATATATATATATATATATATATATATATATATCAGCAACGTCACAAGTAGTCGCAGGTTCCCAGGAATCTTCACGACAGATCCAAAGCTGTCGTTCACGAGGCATCTGCCGGGTGTGCTACAGGGAATGTGCACTCAATCCCACAACTGTCAACATCCGTGCACACAATGGATGTCTAGGCTCCAGGAGAGCTCCAAATGAGAACAACCAACAGCCTCCCGCAGTAGACAGGGCTGACAGCTACCGTGACTTCACCTTTACAGAGGACCTCAAATCTGCAATCAAATTAACATCCACCAAGACTCTGACACACATCCCCAAAGCAGCTCGCCCTCAAGCTGCTGGAAAATTCACTGATCTTCTGAAAAAAGTCAACGATGCCCCTTCAAACAACAGATCCTGGCACAACTTGCTGCTTTTTGGCAATGCCTGTTTCGCTGTCCCACCAAGGAGGGACAAGTCACTAGCAACACATGTTATTAGGGCAATAAATGCATTCCCAATGGATGATAATCTCGTCCGTCTCCCCCTAGGGCGACAAACACCCGCCGGGCAAATGCCAACAACAGGACACCCGACGCCTCAAAAATCAGAGCCCAAATTAGCCAAAAAACAGAAGAGGGTAATACTATTGGAGCTTTGAGGCTTATAACCAGTGAGGATACCATCGCTCCCAAGGACGTCAGCACGGCGCAAGCTCTGAAGGACAAACATCCACCCAGTACCAACATTGACCTCCCTGACATTGCGGCAGGCGAAGAACATCTAACCTTACAGGATGCTGATGTGTGTAAAGCTGCTATGTCATTTCCACAGGGCTCAGCAGGAGGTTTCACCGGTTTAAGGCCTCAACAATTAAAACAAATACTCAATCCAGCACTTGGTGAGGTTTCAGAGAGGCTGCTGTCTGAACTCGTCAAATTTTCCAACCTGTGCCTGGCTGGCAGTGTACCAGAGGCCATCAGACCCCTTTTCTTTGGTGCCTCATTGTGTGCCCTCCGGAAAAAGGATAGCGGAATCAGGCCCATTGCAGTGGGTGCAGTTCGGCGCCTAGTCGCCAAGGCTGCAGTAAGAAGGGTGAGTCAAGAGGCTGCTGCAATGCTGAAACCAACTCAGCTCTGTTTCGGCGTTCAACAGAGCTGTGAAGCAGTTGCCCACGCAGCACGAGTATATATCAAAAACATGTCCGATGAAAAAGCCTTGGTCAAATTGGACTTTGCCAACGCTTTCAACTCAGAAGGGATGCTGCTCTCCAAGCAGTTTATAGAAACTTCCCTTCCCTTTATCCCTTCATAGAATCGAGTTATAGTGTGACTTCCAAACTATTGTTTGGGGACCATGAAATTGACTCGTGTGAGGGCGTGCAACAGGGTAACCCTCTCGCCCCCTTTCTATTCTGTTTGGTCATCAAGGAAGTCACAGAAGCACTCTCCAGCGAGCTCAATATCTGGTTCCTGGGCGATGGTACCCTAGCTGGCACAACAGAATCTCTCCTAGAGGACATCAGTAAAATTAAAGACATGGGAGAAAGCCTTGGCCTTTCTTTAAACCCCTCCAAATATGAAATAGTTTCTACCAATCAACAGATGATGCAGAATATTAGCGCCGTTTTACCAGGAGCACGAGCCATTGATCCAGCCAATAGGACTCTCCTTGGTGCTCCTCTTGGGTCCAATGCCATCGATCTGATCCTAGAAAAAAGTCTCAGACCTCCGGACGATGGAAAGCAAGATGAAAGACACTGATACACACGATGCCTTCTACCTACTCACCAGGTGCCTGTCAATCGCAAAACTTACCTACTTACTGAGATGCTCCCCATCCTTCAGCAGTCCAAAACTCAAGGAATATGACTCGTTAAAAGCATGCTAGAGAGTGTATTGAATCTTTCCCTTGAAGATGGACAGTGGTTACAAGCCTCACTTCCGGTCAGGCTTGGAGGGCTAGGAGTACGCAGATCCTCCCAGATTGCTCTACCAGTTTCCTATCCTCTTCCATAGCATCAAACGAGTTGATAAGACAAATTCTTCCTGATACCCTCAGTGACTCAGCAGGAATAGAAGACCCTAGCTATGTCAGTGCCATCACTGAATGGGAGACTCTTGCTGCTCCAGCACCAAACCCTAGTGCAGCACTGGCTCACAGTCAAGCTGGGATGGCCCGATCGCTGAAAAGTTGCTTGCCAACATGCTCAGGGCTGCAACATCAGATAGGGAGATTGCCTGTCTCCAGGCTGTGAGCGCACTTCACTCCGGGGACTTCCTCCAAACAGTTCCCATATCGGCAATGGGAACGCGACTCGACCCTAAGACCCTCCGTATTGCAGTGGCTCTGCGCCTTGCTGCTCCAATTCACACGGAATATACGTGTATTTGCGCGAAGCACAAGCAGACCAATACAGTCTACATGGTCTTAACTGTTCCAAAACCAAGGGCTGGCATGCAAGACACAATGAGGTCAACGACATCATTAAGAGAACCCTTGCTACAGCTGGATGCCCAGCCGAGAGGGAGCCCCGATCAATAGCAGCCAACAATACCCACAACCCAGCAAACTGCCCCGACGGGATCACCATCTATCCTTGGAAGAATGGCAAGCTCTTAGCATGGGACTATACCTGTGTCCACACTGGCTGACACCTATATCCATCACAGTGTGGGGCGACAGGGAGGAGCTGCTGACCACAGGGAGAAGTACAAGATCAGCAAGTACAGGGACATAAGCCAACAGTATCAATTTGTCCAAGTGGGATCAGAGACCTTGGAATCATGGGGAAAAAGTTCCACACGTTTCCTTAAAGAATTGGGTTCCAGACTCATCGACACCACCAGGGACCCAAGGACAGCCACTTTCGTGTTCCAGCGCCTCAGCGTAGCCATCCAGAGGGGAAATGCTTGCTGCATACTTGGCTCGCGTCCAGCCTCGGAGGAGCTGGAGGAAATTCATGATCTTTGATACATTGTGCCATTGTATTCATGTTTTTTTCTGTAAATGTATTCTGTTTATTAATAAATGTTCACATAGAATATCAAATATAGCGGGTGGTAGGAGAAGAAAATATTCAAACAGCTCCGGGGTGAACCTTGAGTTTTCCCTGAGGTACGTTTATTTTCTTCTCTGAGGATGAGGGTCCCCATTCCAGCCATAGAGGTGATATATATATATATATATATATATATATATATATATATATATATATATATATATATATATATATATATATATGTCGTGCTGAATATGTAAAAACTTGCGATTTTGACTTAAATAGCAACGCTCTTTTGGCCTAATAAGGCAAGCAAAAATTTGTGTATGCAATAGTTTCGCAAAAATATATTTCATTGTGTTTATTTTTAAATTATTGTAAACTTATCTAAAATATATTTATTTGGAATAGGCTAAATTAAATTGTGCTTGTTGTAATAAGGTTCGGTAAGTTCTAAGGTTCTTTTAGTACAAAATTATTAATTTTTACATTAACATAAATTAAAAATATATCTTTAAAAATATAAGAGAACATTTTTAGAAAGTACAATTTTAAATGAGTTCTCGCTAATTGTGCAAGAAAGGTATATAAAACCGACAAGATGAAAGTTAAGACATGTGCAACATCAGGTTATCTTTATTGTAGAAGTTTCGCTATCCAGCGGCTTTATCAATACAGATTCTAGGACATAACTAGAAGACAGTAGAACTATATACAAAATATGAGGTAATCAGCCTTGGAGTTGGTGTAGAGAGCACCGTGGTCGTAGAGATTCTGGAGCACAACAACAGCAACAACAACACGGACTCACAGGTAAGGACCCACGAGGGGCGAGGGGCAAGTGGGGACAGGGCGAAGAATAGACGGTGAGAGGAATGTCTCGAGTCGAAGATAAAGAGTCGGGACTAGACCCAACCGCTAAGCCTTGGAAGCAGACGGGAACAGCAACACAAAAAGCAGGAGAACACTCAGTCATCTGGCTGGCCGGCTATCTGCATCTTGCATTCTTGATGTTGACTGGTGGCTGGCAGAAGCTAGAAGGCGTGGTCAAGGGAGGCTATCTTCTTGACTGGTCAGGTGTCGTTAAGTGTGAGTCAGGAGTTACTTCACTTCTTCAGTGGTGGAGGCATTCTTTATGTTGTGCAGTTGTTGGGAGGAAACGATGAGTAGTCTTGTAATCTTGGGTCGAAGGGTTGGGTCGGCTTGTAACTGGTCAAAGGTCATCCTGAGTGATGTGAAGGAGCAATGGGTTCCTTTACGATTTGTCAACTTGACTGTCCTATCGACTACATTTTCGTACAAAATGTCGACATTCTTGGTGGGTTCTCGGTCGGGAGTCGTATAAAAAGTTACATCTTTCCAGTGTAGGTATTGATCTTGGTAGCGGTCTTCTGTAGCAATACGTCGAGTGATGGCTGGTGGAGTTTTTGTTGTCTTCGTTGGTGGTTGCAGCAAGAAAGGTTCATTCAATGTTGGTGTCTCAGCTAAGGAGTGTAGAGAAGACTGTGGTGGAATCGTGGCTCCTGATTGGTCCGTTTGTGTAGTGGTGAGTGGAGGCGAAGAAATGCGCTTGACGCCGCCACGACTAGCCAATCGACGAATAACAGGCTTGGTGATGCCTTGGATGTTGTCAGGCGAATGTTGATTGGAGGATTCAGAAGAGGAGGTGTCGTCGTTATCAATTATTAATTCCTTCAAGTCATCTGGCGCTTCAAAACTGACGATCTTCGGGATTATTTTCAAAATCTCAGCTGATGGTGGACTTGCAGGGAAGGAAAATGATGGCATGTTGTTAAGTGCAAGAAGTTCATTAACAGTCTTGTTGAAAGAGCCAGGTTTCGCAGTATTTTGCATGTGAGCAAACATCATGCAGTAATAGAATTTGGTAGAGATATCGTCAGGTGGAGATTGGGTAGTGAGAGGTGGTGGAGACGACTGTTGAGTGGCTTGTAGAATCTTGGAGGTTGTTGATTGAATCTTTGCAATTGCAGCGTATGTAGGAGAGGTTTCAGATGACTTCTTAGTTTCTTCTCTCAGTTTCTTAGAGAGGATATCCTTGCGCACTGGACATTTGGCTGCAAGAGTATTTTGGTTACTCTTACAGTTGATGCAAGTGGGAGCATCAGTGGAAGTGCAAGAACGAAAATCGTGACCTGCAGACCCACAGGTGGAACATATTTTCTTATTCTTCACGTGGCAGTCGGCAGTAGAGTGACTGTACGAGTAGCATGTCCAACAAGGTGTTATGTAAGTGAAGCGTTCAGGTTCTATCTGTCGAGGGTTGATGAAGTAGTAAGAGATGGCCAGGCCATCAGACAGTGCTCTGTTTGTATAAGATATGCTCTCAATAAAATATAAAAAAAAAATATTCTGGATCATCTGTCGATTGGTAGAAACTATTTCACATTTGGTGGAGTTTAAAGATAGGCCCAGGCTCTCTCCCATGTCTTTAATTTTTCTGATGTCCTCTAGGAGAGATTCTGTAGTGCCAGCTAGGGTACCATCATCCAAGAACCAGATATTGAGCTCACTGAAGAGCGCTTCAGTGACTTCCTTGATGACCAGACAGAATAGAAAGGGGGCGAGAGGGGGCCTCCCTGTCGCACGCCCTCACACAAGTCAGTTTCATGGTTCCCAAACAGTAGTTTAGAAGTCACACTAAAACACGATTCTATGAAGCGATAGAGGGAAGGGAAGTGTCTAGAAACAGCTAGGAGAGCAGCATCCCTGCTGACTAAGTTGAAAGCGTTGACAAAGTTCAATTTGATCAAGGCTTTTTCGTCTGACATGTTGTTGATGTATACTCGTGCTGCATGGGCAGCTGCTTCACAGCCTTGTTGAACACCAATACCCAGCTTAGCTGGTTTTAACACTGCGGCAGCCTCACCATTCTTACTGCAGCCTTGGCGACTAGGCGAAGGACACATAGTGAGGCACCAAAGAAAAGGGGTCTAATAGCCTCCAGGGCATTGCCAGTCAGGCACACATTGGAAAACTTGGTGAGTTCAGACAGCATCCTCTCTGAAACATCACCAAGTGCTGGACTGAACATTTGTTTTATGTGTTGTGGCCTTAAACTGGTGAAATCTCCTGCTGAGCCCTGTGGAAATGACATAGCAGCTTTATACACATCAGCGTCCTGTAGGGTTAAATGTTCTTCACCTGCTGCATTATATATATAGATATATATTCTAAACTAGAAAATATCTCTGCTTTAAATTTAAATGTTGAATCAGGCCCATTATGTGTTGGTATATAAAAATTGGAAGTAATTTTTATTGTGTTTGTGCTTTATATGTCTCAATTCGTCAATTCTGTTTTTTTTTTTTCATGTATATCATACTTGCCTTTCTTTAAAACACGAAATCAAATGTTTTTTCTTAGATGAATGTATATAATTTTAAACAAAACCGAAAAACAATGAGTAATATCGAAAATTCGTGTGTTCATAGCGTTTTTAATTTTCACTAGTTTAGAGAACCTTGAAACTTTGTGCCACACGTTTCACATTCTTAAGAACAGTTTTTTTTGGTCTTCCACTGTCTTCAGCTGAGACAACTGCTTATATCTACAGAACGCTTTATTCAATCGTTTATAACTACGGAACTCCTTAATAGATTCGATCAACCCTGTACAACTATTATTAAGTGAAGAGTCTTGATACAATTGACAATCATGCTTATCCTCTGCTTAATTTCATTTAGACTATTCCCGTGAGATAACTTTAGAAAGCCACTTCTGATCAGATGCAAAATTTCAACACGTGAAACTACTTCAAAGATTATTTTTATTGCTAGTGGGGTGTATTTGAGCAATTTTTGCCTTTTTTATGCTTGAAATAGTTTAGCAATATTTTTGCATTGAATATCTGGATTATGTCCCTCACCTGGATTGTACTTCCTCACCAGCATCAAGAACGTTGACTTTGATTCAAGGAACTCGATTCATGCTTCCCGTGTCTGGATCGATTCAAAATGCTTCCCATTCCTCGGGCTGTGTGACCCCTATGTGAACTGCCTCAATTTTTAATAGCTCTCGAAACGTGAAATGACTGAAACGTTTTTTGGTTGCAGTCTGTGTAGCTGCAAAATTTGGTCGATTCTGTGAAATATATTAATAATGCATCTAATTGACTCACGAAATCGTATTGACACTATTACAAACAAACCATACCACGGGTGGGGATAGAACCCGCGATCAGAGAGTCTCAAAACTCCAGACCGTCGCGTTAGCCACTGGAACAGCTAGCCACAATAAGATTCGTCCAACTAGGTATATTTCTACACCACAGGAAGGTTAGCATAGGCATTCATTTTACCGCATCTTACGTTTTCTTCAAAGGAAACTTTTTCGTTTCCTTTGTTTAATATTAGTAGTCTAATTATATTAACCAAGGTGGTTTCTATAAAATAATTTGAGAATGTTTCTTACCAGGAGTAGGTAATAGTGAATAAATTTATTGGGTTATCCAAGGTAAATTCTGCATAATGTATTTTTAAGAGCCTCTACCTATTGTTAAACATTTTTGTGGTATCTACCCAAAGCTTAGATAAAACTTTATTTCTTTTTATTATTCTTTCTGCTTAATTACTAAAAAAACAAGTGGCCAGTCTTGCCTAGGGAAAAGTTTTGATTTATTTTGGTCTGTCTAGGTTCCAATTTGCTTTTATTTTGGGTGTGGGGGGAGGAAAATGGGAGAACTTAAGTGCTGCTTTACATGCATTTTCATGCACATCGCATCTGATTAGCTCCAACGCTGATAACTTAATGCAGCTTCTGAACGGCTTCGCCCTAAATGTGGTGGTGCATTTTATGCTATTTGTTCGTCTGAGATAACATGAGAATACCTCTTTAAATTAGCTCCAAAACTTGTGTTCGTTATTACAAGGTTTGAATCAGATTTGGGCTGTGTATGACCTGATTTAACAGTTTTGTTGAAATTAAGATATTAGTTTTGATATGATGACTTGTGAATACCTCTTCTGATTTGCTTCAGATCTTCATCTCAAACATTTAACGATATTACAAACTTACGCCGCACTCTGCACTATTCTTATCACCTACACTGGAATACAAGGTTACGCAATACGGGGGACCAGGGTTATGCAATACAGGGGGCTAGTGTTATGAAATACAGGGGACTAGGGTGAAGAAATGCAGGGGATTTGTGTTATGAAATACAGGGGACTAGCGTTATGAAATATATATATTCTTGTAGTGTTATGAAATACAGGGGATTAATGTTATGAAATACAGGGGATTAATATTATGAAATACAGGGGATTAATGCTATGAAATACAGGGGACTTATAAAATAGAGAGATGATTTTCTCGGGATCACGAAGCGACCGAAATACTTTATTTTTTTTAGTTCCCAACTTAGTACTAAATAGAAATATTAAATGTCAGTGATTTTCTTCTCAGTATTAGACTGATGAAAACACTGAGTGGCGAAACGTTTCCACAATAATGATACCCAAGTGTTGCACAAGCGTCTCATTCATCAAGGTGTCGGTTTTCTTAACCATTTATATAATGATACCTGACAGACACAGCAACATCTTGGAATCTTGATGCAGGGAATTCTTCAAAGCTTGACTAACATGATATACTTCCACTAGTATATTTTTCCACTGGTGACGCCACCTCCAACTGCTTCGTCTCATCTGTCTGCAGTGTATATAAGCCCTTCTCCGTGTATATGCTGTACTTTTATCAAGTCTGGTGGACTGAACGCAACGACTACAAGTTGAGGGAGTGATTTTCTCAAAATACTACTCATGTTTCACCGTTCTACTCTGTAGTGGACTGATATAGCCAATGGCTGGCAAAAAGTTTCCAAAATAAATATACATAAGTATTGCACAAGTGGCTCATTCATAGTTGTTGTTCTTGTAAACCATTAATATAATAATACATTTTAAATCACCGTTTTTAATAACTAAATTATTTCCCATACAACTGGAGAATTGCTCATCTGGTCGGCTTTAAGCACTAAATAAATACCTGTGTATCTTAATCTGAAGTATTGATGAGTTGAAACTGGGTTTTGTTAGATTTTTTTTATCAAACTGGACTTAACGTACTGTAGAAAATTTTAAACAGAATAGAAAAAAAAATCGAGAAGCATTGAGAGCGCACATTTTTTTTTTTATAGTGAGTTTTCAGTATTTCAAGTGATGTTATTCACATTTTTTTTATTTTAATCAAGAGAAAAGGCTACACCAGTAAAAGACATATAGCACTTGTGGAATGTTAGGCATTCCTATTTAATTCATGGATGGGAAAGAGAAGAGAAGTTCCCTGGATAAAGGAACCATCACCAGCATCATAATGTAATGTAAAATAGTGCTATACTATATCTATATTAAAAGAGTGAAAAGGGCACCTACACACTCCATTAATAACATCAACTTTCTTCTAAATAGGTTACACAAACGGTGAAATTCTATAGGTGATGAAAGAGACTTTCTAAAGTTATCTCATTTCTAACTCTGAACTGCATTAGAAACTTATGCCGCACTCTGGACTTTGGCTTTCACGGTCATGGAGGTACAGGTGTTCATGGAGGTACAGGTGTTCATGGAGGTACAGGTGCTCATGGAGGTACAGGGGACTGAGGTTATGTAATACGGGGATGCCTTTCTCGGATCACTCAGCTACCGCCAGCTAAGGAAAGTATTGATCTTGGGACAGGTAACTTGCTCTTCGGAAACTCATCCCATAGTGATGGGGTAGCGGAAAGCAAGTCATATTCTATTCTACCTAACATCTCTCCCTGTTGTTCACCTTCAGGTGATTTTTCTCTTGCTAAATTTTGCAATGAACTTTAAGAAGGGACGAATAATAGTGAAAATTTATAAAGGGTAAAGGGGTTAGTTGCTATTCATTTAGAGACTGTTAAATAGCGGTGTATGTTTTTCGTTTAAAGTCGTGAAACAGAATGGCGGAAATGCGAGCAGCATAGAGAGGATTGACAAAGACGTGAGTCTAGGTATGCGTGTCTACGACCGCACCACCAACATCAGAAACACGATGTCAACAGCGTTCTCGAAGAGCCGGTTTGAAATAAAATAGGTTGCTCTTATGGTATTTTTTCAGAGAGGAAACTAATTTTAATGGTTCTTAGTCATACTCCCAAGGTTGGCCTAAGACACGTTAGACCGCTCTTATAATTACTCAGCTGACTGAAATTTTCAGTTCCGTATTATCACTCAGAATCAGAACGTAGTTTCTGAATTGGTAAAAGAGACAGTATTCAGGGATTACGAGCAGCAGGTCTTGAGAAACCTTCGTGGCTAGGCAGGGCAGGCTGGCGATGAAGGCAGCCTGACCATAGTTAGGTAAGTTTTGTCAGGAAATAGGACAAATGTTTCCTGATGCGGGTCTTAGTCATATGATGACCCGCAGCTGGAGGTTTTAGTCATCTGACCGAGGTCTTCCACTGGCTAACTGGTCCACCCCTTTACAAATTATGGTTATAATTATGACCATTAGACTTATATTATCAGTGGCTATGAGCAGCCTGACCATGATGACAATAACATATATATTCACAAAAATTATCTTACGATATAGTGTTTAGTTTAATTCTACAATATTTTTCAAGTGTAGATAAACAGAGTTAAATACCAGTGAAGAACTTCTGCATAGGAATGATATGGATAAAGTATTTCCATTTCTAGGTTAGTCGTAATATATGATGACTGTCTCTAACAGGGAGGTTTGTCCTGCTCTTAGGCTCATTAAGTGTTACTGGGCTTTAACCTTTCCTTTTGTTGGTTTGAGAAGCACAACAAGCATACGTTCAAGGAATACCTTTATATTATGTATAATTTTATGTATAATCTTAGAATTTTATGCTAAATGGAGCCTGGATATTGTTTTGTACGATTTTCCTGAAATAATGGCTTTACTTTTGGTGTATGATAGATAATATAATTATTTGTATAGAAAATATTTATAAATAATGATACATAAGAACATAAGAAATGAGGAACACTGCAGCAGGCCTGTTGGCCCATACTAGGCAGGTCCTTTACAACTCATCCCACTAACAAAACATTTGCCCAACCCAATTTTCAATGCTACGCAAGAAATAAGCTCTGATGTGCAAGTCCCACTCAAATCCAACCCCAGAACAATAACTGAGGCAGACAGGTGACTGGAGGTCAAAGCCGGATTTGTCCTTAAGAATTTAAGACTGCAAGTGCGATAAATGTTCCGCATATCGTGACAATCTTTTGTCAGATAAAAATAGGATCATTTCGTCAACGACAACACCAGGAATTTAATAAAATCCGCTTGAGATTTTGGTGGACCTTATTTATAAACGCCGGTGATAAAATAGTGGTAAATTGATTTTATGTTGAAAACATACAGTATCTCCATAAGATTTAGAGATTGTGAAAAAATGTTAAATGGGAATATATATATATATATATATATATATATATATATATATATATATATATATATATATATATATATATATATATATATATATAAACCTCATATGCTGTATATGCCATCTTTATACCAGCAATGTATCTCTTTAATCTTTTGTATCATATTATGTAATAAAATATACCTATAGGTAAAAAAATGAAAAGATGGGGTGGTAGGGGAAGTGAAATACTCAAATGATTTTAGAAAGAAATCCAAATATTCCTCCTCGAAGCATTTTTATCCATTTTTCCTAGGCTACGGGTCCCACAATTTGCACCTGAGGCGGACCCAATCATTGAAAAATTCTCCATTAGGGTGTTAGTGGCATTGTTTATTAGACATTGTTACTTAGGCGATCAAAATAAAAAGGATGATCAGGACTGGAACTCATCCGGCAATATGATCGATTTGGGTAAAGTGTCTTTCAGAATGTAGATGTTGAAATAGTGGTTATTGAAGACTATCGCTGTATCTAATTTCTCATTCTTATTTTATTCATCAGGTAAAACTAACCTGATACGACTCTGTCACAAGATGACTCTTTCCGTGGTGCCAGCCATGTGACGGGGCACCAACAAGATAGTATGTCTGAAGACATGTTGGTAGCCAATGGCTCAATGCCTGGCCACCACTTGTTTATCTCGGAAGACTCAAAGCTATGGGCATTTTTTTTTTATTCTTCATGAGGCAATAAGCCTTTTTCTCCTTATTTTTTTCTTCTAACGGATTCCTTCAGAAAATTCTATTCTTCTTTTTAAACACTAATAATTTATTACTTCAAAAAGTTAATTGCGATAACATTGTCCATGAGTAAATGTTTGTTTCCGCAAGAATTTGAAACCTGTTCTCTAATAGATTTTAATATGGTCATGATATAAGGCTCATTAGAGCTCTAGGTTCTTATTTAATGTGATATATCTCTACAATTTTCATTGCACTATACATTAACATTTTCATCACTAATACTAAATATTTTCTTGCTTCGAACATATTCCCGTTGTTGACTATTAGCTTGGTTATTGACTTCTTGTTGACTGTGTGGCCCATTGATGCTTGGCACTGTTGCTGCTATTGCCATCATCAATCATTTCCACCGACGCTAAATGTGGCTTGATAACCCGGTTGATAACCTGTCGACTCCTCCTTTGTAGTTTTGGTTCCAAACTGGTGATTGCGATTTGATGGCTGTTTACCTGTGACACAGCTTTGTGTGTGCCTAAAAGAAGTGTTTGAATAACCTCAGGAAAATAGATGTAGGACACGGTTTAATTATTAATGCAAGAATTCTTACATCAGCAACAGAAGAATTAGGATAAAACACAAAACCCACCTTAAGCCGTAAAAATTGTTAACTAATGAGAAGAGGAGACAAAGTAAGAAAACCAGACACAGAATACAGTCTTGAAGATGAGTCACTGCCAGCAACATAAAAACAATATTAGGAGTAAGCATCGCACTTGGCATATTGTAAGAACTAATATTCAGCCTTGTAACTTCAGCGGCATGTGTTAAACTAGGGAAACAACCGATGGTTTTCAAGAATCTCAACAAAGAATCATTTATTGCATTAACAACCTAGGTTAGAATCATCCTGCAGCATGTTGCACTAGCACAGAGCAAACAATAAGGAATGAAAAGGAATTCATATAATTAATAGTCTCGAGACAGTCGTAGTACCTGCACTGAGGGGAATGTATGACAAGGAAAGACTTTTCCGAAATTTACACAATTCTACAAGAGAGGAAGACCAAAATTATATAGGAGATTTAATTAAGTGGTTAAAATTAGAGGGAGCCAGGAAATAATGACAGTTAATGAAGATGTACCTCAGGGACGTTGGAAAATCGTTTTGTTAGAGTGGCAAGTGCAACCATCTAGAAATTAAACAGAGGCAGCAAATGACATGAACATTTTCAAAAGACGAAATGACTGGATCTTTGTTAATATATGTTGTTTACGTATTGATTCAGAAGGTCATCTTCTCCGAAGCCTTGTCCAAGACAAGGCTTCTTGGTTTATGACCTGATCAGTTAGATTTTTGGTGCAAGCAGCACGCAGTCCAGCATAGGCACTACATACTGACTATTCAGGAACTGGCTCGCCTAATAGTAGTTAAGAGTATGCACCAAGAACTACGAACAGTCCACTGCAAACAACTAGGTGACTGAACTTGTGGAGAGTGAGTCGTAAAACTTCAGACCAGCGCGTGCGTCAACCACTGGGCCAGCTGATTGCAATAAAACTCATCCAACCAGGCATGTTTCTACACCACAGAGAGGTTAGCACAGGTCCCACTGTGGCCACAAATGCAAGTTTTTACAGATAAATCTCCCGCCAGTGTGGCCATGACTAGCTCTAGTCCCCTCAAAGCCATCATCATGATTCAAGAAATCGTAAAAAACTTGCATTTGTTGTCACCGTGGGACCTATGTTAACCTCTCTGTGGTGTAGAAATATGCCTGGTTGGATGGGTTTTATTGCAGAAAGCTGGCCCAGCGGCTTACTCGCTGGTTTGGAGTTTTACGATTCACTCGCCACGAGTATATTTACCTAGTTATGTTTGGATTGAGAACCAGGAGCTGTGAATCGATCCCTGCAATCATAAATAGGTGAGTACACAGCCAAGAGCTATGACTCGACCCCTGCAACCACAAATAGGTGAGTACACACACACACACACGAAGCTGTTATACAGCCACATCAGGAGGAAAACAGCAGTCAAGGACCAGGTAATCAGGCTAAGGAAGGGAGGAGGAGAGACAAGAAACGACCGCGAAGTATGTGAGGACCTCAACATGAGATTGAAAGAAGTGTTCACAGAGGAGACAGAAGGGACTCCAGAAAGGCGGAGAGGTGGGATACACCACCAAGTGCTGGACACAGTACACACAACCGAGGAAGAAGTGAAGAGGCTTCTGAGTGAGCCAGATACCTCAAAGGCGATGGAGCCGGATAACATCTCTCCATGGGTCCTGAGAGAGGGAGCAGAGACGCTATGTGTACCCCTAACAATAATCAACACATCTATCGAAATAGGGAGATTACCTGAGGTATGGAAGACAGCAAATGTAGTCCCAATTTTTAAAAAAGGAGACAGGCATGAAACACTAAACTACAGACCTGTGTCACTGATTATATAGTATGCAAAGTCATGGAGAAGATTATCAGAAGAGTGGTGGAACACCTAGAAGGGAATGATCTCATCAACAGCAGCCAACATGTTTTCAGGGACGGGAAATCCTGTGTCACAAACCTACTAAAGCTCTGTGACAGGGTGACAGCAGTAAGACAAGAGAGAGAGGGGTGGGTAGACTGCATTTTCTTGGACTGTAAGAAGGCGTTTGACAGTTCCGCACAAGAGATTAGTGCAAAAACTGGAGGACCAGGCAGGGATAACAAGGAAGGCACTACAATGGATCAGGGAATACTTATCAGGAAGACAGCAGCGATTCATGGTACGTGGCAAGGTGTCAGAGTGGGCACCTGTGACGAATGCGGACCCACAGGGGTCAGTCCTAGGACCAGTGCTGTTTCTGGTATTTGTGAACGACATGACGGAAGGAATAGACTCCGACGTGTCCCTGTTTACAGATGATGTGCAGTTGATAAGAAGAATTCATTAGGACGAAGACCAGGCAGAACTACAAAGGAATTTGGACAGGCCGCAGACCTGGTCCAGCAATTGGCTCCTGGAGTTCAACCCCACCAAGTGCAAAGTCATGAAGATTGGGGAAGGACAAAGAAGACCACAGACGGAGTACAGTCTAAGGGGCCAGAGACTACAAACCTCACTCAAGGAAAAAGGTCTTGGAGTGAGTATAACACCAGGCACATCTCCTGAGGAGCACATCAACCAAATAACTGCTGCAGCATATGGGAGCATTGCAAACCTAAGAACAGCATTCCGACATATTAACAAGGAATCGTTCAGTACCCTGTACAATGTGTACGTTAGGCCCATATTGGAGTATGCGGCACCAGTTTGGAACCCACACCTAGCAAAGCACGTAAAGAAACTAGAGAAAGTGCAAAGGTTTGCAACAAGGCTAGTCCCAGAACTAAGGGGTATGTCCTACGAGGAGAGGTTAAGGGAAATTGACCTGACGACACTGGAGGACAGGAGACATAGGGACGACATGATACCGACATATAAAATACTAAGAGGAATTGACAAAGTGGACAATGACAGGATGTTGCAGAGATGGGACACAGCAACAAGAGGACACAGTTGGAAGTTGAAGACACACATGAATCACAGGGATATTAGGAAGTATTTCTTCAGTTACTGAGGAGTCAGGAAGTGGAATAGTTTGGGAAGCGATGTAGTGGAGTAAGGGTCCATACATAGTTTTAAGCAGAGGTATGATAAAGCTCACGGTTCAGGGAGAGTGACCCAGTAGCGACCAGTGAAGAGGCGGGGCCAGGAGCTGTGACTCGACCCCTGCAACCACAACTAGGTGAGTACACACACACACAAACCTGGAGTCTACCTGTAGGGTATTCCGGGGATCAACGCCCCCGCGGCCCGGTCCACGACCATGTCTTCCGGTGGAGCAGGGCCTGATCAACCAGTGTGTTACTGCTGGCCACACATAGTCCAACGCACGAACCACAGCCCGGCTGATCCGGCACCAACTTTAAGTATTTGTCCAGCTCCTCCTTGAAGGCAGCGAGGGGCCTATTCGTAATTCCCCTTGTGCATTGTGGGAGGCTGTTCAACAGTCTTGGGCCCCGAACACTTAGGGTGTTTTCTCTAGGTACCAATGGCACCCCTACTTTTCATTGGGGGTATTTTGCACCGCTGGCCCAGCCTTTTACAATTGTAGGGAGTGATTTATGTGTGCAGATTCGGGACCATTCCTTCTAGGATTTTCCAAGTATCTCTCTCGCCTGCTTTCCAGCGAGTACAAGTCAAGTGCTTCCAGGCGTTTCCAGTAGTTGAGGTGTTTGATAGAACTTATATGTGCAGTAAGGGTTTTCTGTACACTCTCTAGATATGCTTTGAACGGAGATGTTAATGTACAGCAATATTCCATCCTAGAGAGAAATGATTTGAAAAGGATCATCAGTGGCTTGGCATCTCTTGTTCTGGCTGCTCTCATTATCCATCCTATCATTTTCTTTGCAGTTGTGATCGTGGCACTGTTGTGATCCTTAGAAGCGAGATCCTCAGACATCACCACTCCTAGGTCCCTGACATTATTTTTCGCTCTATTATATGATCAGAGTTTATAGTATACGTAGTTTTAATTATTATCTCCTCCGGTTTTCCATAACGGAGTAGTTGGAATTTGTCTTCATTGAACATCATATTGTTTTCCGTTGCCCATTGAAAAACTTAGTTTATATCTTCTTGGAGATCAATCGTGTCCTCAATATATGGCAGTCTCATGCATATCCTAGTATCGTCTGCAAAGAATGACACGGTGCTGTGGATTACATCTCTGTCTATGAGGATAAGGAACAGGATGGGGGCTAATACTGTGCCTTGTGGAACAGAGCTTTTCACTATGGCAGCTTCCGATTTAACTCTGTTTACCACTACTCTTTGTGTTCGATTGGTTAGAAAGTTAAACATCCATCTCCCCACTTTCCCAGTTATTCCTTTAGCACGTATTTTGTGCATTATTACGCCATGATCGCATTTATCAAAGGCTTTTGTAATGTCTGTGTATATTACATCTTCATTCTGTTTTTCTTCCAGTGCATCCAAGACCACATCATAGTGATCCAGTAGTTGTGAGAGGCAGGAACGACCTGCTCTGAACCCATGTTGCCCTGAATTGTGCAGTTTTTGGGAATCCAAGTGGTTTGCAATCGTGCTTCTTAGCACTCTTTCAAAGATTTTTATGATGTGAGACGTGAGAGCTATTGGTCTATAGTTCTTAGCTAATGCTTTGCTGTAACCTTTGTGGAGTGGGGCTATATCCGTTGTGTTTAGCGACTGGAACACCCTAGTATACTTAGGGCACGCGAAAGGGGTTTCTTGCAGTTCTTAATGAACACAGAGTTCTACGAGTCTGGGCCTCGGGATGAGTGCATGGCTTTCCCAATGTCTGTCGGAAATCTTCCATACATTGCTGGAGTTTTGAGGCTCATTCGTGGAAAAATAATTTGGATTATCGATCTTTAGACTGATTAGTGGCTCGCTAAACACAAATTCTTATTGGGATTTCAGTATCTCACTTATTTCTTTGATGCCATCTTGTCTGAGTAAGAGCCCGATAGTAGATGTGCTATTTGCCTTGTTTTTGGCAGATGAGAAATATTTCGAATTTCTTTCAATTTCGCTAATCGCTTTTAGCTCCTGTCTCTCCTGGGTACTGTATGAGTCCTTTAACTTTAGTCGATACTTTCCGCTTCCCTGGTCAACGCTTCCTTCTGTACATCGGATAATCTAGTGTTCTTGAGGAGTTCAGTGATTCTTTGTCGTCTTCTGTAGAGGGAGCGTCTTTCTCCAGTTTACCTCTTCTCTTCTTCTTTCTTAGGGAAATATGCCTTGAACATACTTTAACTGCCAGGCAGTTGATCCTTTCAAGGCACTGGTTTGGATCCATGTTATTTAAGATATCTTCCCTATATGTTTCATTTAAGGCATGGTTCACCTGGTCTCAAATGATGTTCTTGTTGTTGAAGTTGTATTTGGTGAAGACACCTTCACAGCTATATGCATATTCTTCACACACGTCCCCTATACACACGTCCCCTACACACACTCCTACACACACTCCTACACACACTCCTACACAACTCCCAAATACACACATCCCCATGCTCATACCCCATACACCCCCCGCCCCCGCAAACATCCCCGCCACACACAAATCCGCGAAATAAACACACTTATATTTAAACATTCCCTATACAAACTGTCAAATCCCTCCCACACGCACTGGCTTCATAAGCAAACATTCACACACATCACCTCAAGCTCCTTTCATCTTCACCACTTCAACTCTCTCCCACACACATCCCTTCCACCCCACACATACACATATTCAGGACATGTCTTGGGGTATACAGCACGTGCTTGGAACCTATATGCGATAAAGCACGTCAAGCAACTGGAATAAGTGCAACGCTTTTCAGAGACTCCGGTGTCAGAGTTAAGGGTTATGAGCTGTGAGGAGACACTGAGGGTGATATATGTGACGACAGTCCGAGACTGAAGGTGCCAAGGGAGACTTGAAAATGACCACAATATCAGAGGAACTGAGATTGTGGACTGACTGGGAGCAGAAAATAGTTGGAAGAAAACACAATTAGAAGTTTCCAAACTTCCAGTTGTGTCGAAACGATATAAGGAAGCATTTTTTTCAGCCACAGAGTGGTCAGAAAATGGAATGACCTGGTAATAGAGGGAAGATCTGTACACAGCTTTAAGAATCGGCATGACAGGACTAGGGAAGCCAGGAGAGAAAGTGAACCCAGTAGCGTTAAAGAGGCGGATCAGGAGCAAAGACTCGACGTCGGCAACCACACACTGGTAAGTACAAAGACGAAAGTACACGCTCACTTGCACGTACTTAAAGAAGTACTCAAGCACGCGCACGCGCACACACACACACACACAGACACACACACACACAGACACACACACACACAGACACACAGACACACACAGACACACACACACACAGACACACAGTTAATGAGATGATGGAATATGTAGCAACAAAATGCAAGGAGGCTGAGGAGAGGTTTGTACCCAAGGGTAACAGGAATAATGAAAAAGCCAGGATGAGCCCATGGTTTACCCAAAGGTGCAGAGAGGCAAAAACCAAGTGTGCTAGGGAATGGAAGAAATATAGAAGGCAAAGGACCCAGGAGAATAAGGAGAACAGTCGTAGAGCCAGAAACGAATATGCACAGATAAGAAGGGAGGCCCAAAGACAATATGAAAATGACATAGCAGCGAAAGCCAAATCTGACCCGAAACTGTTGTACAGCCACATCAGGAGGGAAACAACAGTCAAGGACCAGGTAATCAGGCTAAGGAAGGAAGGAGGAGAGACAACAAGAAATGACCGTGAAGTATGTGAAGAACTCAACAAGAGATTCAAAGAAGTGTTCACAGAGGAGACAGAAGGGACTCCAGAAAGACGGAGAGGTGGGGCACACCACCAAGTGCTGGACACAGTGCACACAACCGAGGAAGAAGTGAAGAGGCTTCTGAGTGAGCTAGATACCTCAAAAGCAATGGGGCCAGATAACATCTCCCCATGGGTATTGAGAGAGGAAGCAGAGGCGCTATGTGTACCCCTAACAACAATATTCAATACATCTATCGAAACAGCAAATGTAGTCCCAATCTTTAAAAAAGGAGACAGACATGAAGCATTAAACTACAGACCAGTGTCACTGACATGTATAGTATGCAAAATCATGGAGAAGATTATCAGGAGAAGAGTGGTGGAACACCTAGAAAGGAACGATCTCACCAACAGCAGCCAACATGGTTTCAGGGACGGGAAATCCTGTGTCACAAACCTACTGGAGTTCTATGACATGGTGACAGCAGTAAGACAAGAGAGAGAGGGGTGGGTGGATTGCATTTTCTTGGACTGCAAGAAGGTGTTTGACACAGTTCCACACAAGAGATTGGTGCAAAAACTGGAGGACCAAGCAGGGATAACAGGGAAGGCACTACAATGGATCAGGGAATACTTGTCAGGAAGACAGCAGCGAGTCATGGTACGTGGCCAGGTGTCAGAGTGGGCACCTGTGACCAGCGGGGTCCCGCAGGGGTCAGTCCTAGGACCAGTGCTGTTTCTGGTATTTGTGAACGACATGACGGAAGGAATAGACTCTGAGGTGTCCCTGTTTGCAGATGACGTGAAGTTGATGAGAAGAATTCACTCGATCGAAGACCAGGCAGAACTACAAAGGGATCTGGACAGGCTGCAGACCTGGTCCAGCAATTGGCTCCTGGAGTTCAATCCCACCAAGTGCAAAGTCATGAAGATTGGGGAAGGGCAAAGAAGGCCGCAGACGGAGTACAGTCTAGGGGGTCAGAGACTACAAACCTCACTCAAGGAAAAAGATCTTGGGGTGAGTATAACACCAGGCACATCTCCTGAAGCGCACATCAACCAAATAACTGCTGCAGCATATGGGCGCCTAGGAAACCTCAGAACAGCATTCCGACATCTTAATAAGGAATCATTCAGGACCCTGTACACCGTGTACGTTAGGCCCATATTGGAGTATGCGGCACCAGTTTGGAACCCACACCTAGCCAAGCACGTGAAGAAACTAGAGAAAGTGCAAAGGTTTGCAACAAGACTAGTCCCAGAGCTAAGAGGTATGTCCTACGAGGAGAGGTTAAGGGAAATCAACCTGACGACACTGGAGGACAGGAGAGATGGGGGGACATGATAACGACATACAAAATACTGAGAGGAATTGACAAGGTGGACAAAGACAGGATGTTCCAGAGATTGGACACAGTAACAAGGGGACACAGTTGGAAGCTGAAGACACAGATGAATCACAGGGATGTTAGGAAGTATTTCTTCAGCCACAGAGTAGTCAGTAAGTGGAATAGTTTGGGAAGCGATGTAGTGGAGGCAGGATCCATACATAGCTTTAAGCAGAGGTATGATAAAGCTCACGGCTCAGGGAGAGTAACCTAGTAGCGATCAGTGAAGAGGCGGGGCCAGGAGCTCGGACTCGACCCCCGCAACCTCAACTAGGTGAGTACAACTAGGTGAGTACACACACACACACACACACACACATATTCACTCAACCTAACGACACTGGAGGACAGGAGGGATCGGGGTTCATATGATAACGACGTATAAAATACTGAGAGGAATTGACAAGGTAAACAGTGCTTAAATGCTTCAAAAATGGGCCACAGGAACAAAGAGACACAACTGGAAGTTGAAAACTTCATTGAGTCATCGGTATGTTAGGAAGAATTTCTTCAGTCATAGAGTTGAAGTAGAGGCAGCATCTATAAATAGCTTTAAGAAGAGATACGATTAAACTCTTGATGCAGGGAGAAAATGGGCCTAGCAGCGACTAGCGAAGAGGCGGGGCCAAGAGCTGTGAATCGACCCTTGAAGCCACAAATAGGTGAGCACACACACACACACACACACACACACACACACACACACACACACACATCCTGAGGAAGGATAGTGGGAGCAGAAGGGGGAGGAGTGGTTGCACTGCTCACCAAAATCCGATGGAGATTTGAGGAAATGGGAATGGACGAAAGGGACTACATAGTAGGTACAGTGCAGTCTGGGGAACATAAAGTAGTCATTGCAGTGATGTACAATCCGCAGGAGGCCAAGAGAATACGAAGAGAGCAACAGAGCGATGGTGAACACATTAGCTGAGGTGGCCAGAAGAGCTCACATGGGTAGAGCAAAGCTACAAGTTATGAGTGAGTTCAATCAAAGGAGACTGGTTGGGAAAACCTGGATCTACATGTTGGCCCCCAAACATGGAGAGCCAAGATGATGGATGTGGTACTGGAAAACCTCATGCATCAACATGTTAAGGACACTACCAGAGAGAGAAGGGAAGATGAACCAGCAAGACTGGACCTAGTATTCACCTTGAGTAGCTCAGACATCGAGGACATCACATATGAAAGACCCCTCGGAGCTAGTGATCACGGTTCTGAGCCTTGAATACATAGTTACAAGTGGAGAAGATAACAGGACTAGGATGGGAAAACCAAACTACAAGAGGGGGAACTACACAGGTATGAGGAACTTCCTGCAGGAGGTTCAGTGGTAAAGATAATTGGTAGGAAAATCACTGTACGAAATGATGGACTACGTGACAACAAAATGCAAGCAGGCAGAGGAGAGGTTTGTTCTCAAAATCAACAGAAATAATGGGAAAACCAGAACGAGCCCCTGGTTTACCCAGAGGTGTAGTGGCACAAAAACTGTGTTAGAAAATGAAAAAAAGTAAAGAAGACAAAGGACTTACGAAAAAATGAGATTAGTCGAAGAGCCAGAAACGAGTATATGCAGATAAGGAAGGCCCAGCAACAGTACGAAAACAACATTGCATCGAAAATCAAGTTTGAACCGAAGTTGTTGTATAGCCACATCAGGAGGAAGACAATAGTAAAGGACCAAGTAATCAGTCTGAAGAAGGAAGGTGGGGAGCTCACAAGAAAAGACCAATAAGTATGTGAGAAGCTCAACTTGAGATTTAATAAAGTATTTACAGTGGAGACAGAAAGAACTCCAGGAAGTCAGAATAGGGGAGGGGGTACACCAAGGAATATACCAACAAGTGCTGGATGAAATACATACAACCGAGGAGGTGAAGAAACTGCTAAGTAAATTTGATACCTCAAAGGCGATGGGACCGGACATCTCTCCATGGGTCCTTAAAGAGGGAGCAGAGATGCTGTGTGTGCCACTAACAGCCGTTTTCAAAATATCATTGAAACTGGGCAACTAACTGAGATGGAAAACGGCAAATGTAGCCCCCATTTTGAAGAAAGACAGACACAAGGCACTAAACTACAGACCATCACTGACGTGTACAATATGCAGGTGATGGAAAAAATTATCAGGGGAGTGGTGGAGCAACTAGAACGGAACAAGCTTATAAATGACAACCAGCACTGTTTCAGGGAAGGAAAATCCTGTCACAAACAAGATACAGAAGAGAGGGGTGGGTAGATTGCATTTTCTTGGACGGCAAGAGGGCCTTTGACACAGTTCCTCATAAGAGATTAGTGCAAAAGCTGGAGGATTAGGCACGCATAACAGAAAGGGCACTGCAATGGATCAGGGAATACTTGACAGGGAGGTAACAACGAGTCATGGTACATGACGAGGTGTCAGAGTGGGCGCCTGTGACGAACGGGATTCCAAAGGGGTCAATTCTAGGACCAGTGCTGTTTTTGGTATAAGATAGAAGAGACAGAATCAGAAGTGTCCCTATTTTTAGATCATGTGAAGTTAATGAGAATTAAAACGGATTAGGATTAGACAAAACTACAAAGAGACCTGGACAGGCTGCAAGCCTGGTCCAGCAACTGGCTCCTTGAATTTAACCCCGCCAAATGCAAAGTCATGAAGACTGGGAAAGGGCAAAGAAGATTACAGACAGAGTACAGGCTAGGTGGCCAAGGACTGCAAACCTCACTCAAGGAATAGGATCTTGGGGTGAGTATAATACCGAGCACATCTCCTGAGACGCCCATAAACTAGATAACTGCTCTAGCTTATGGGCACCTGGCAAACCTAAGAACAGCGATCCGAAACTTCAGTAAGGACTCGTTCAAGACTCTGTACACTGTGTACGTCAGGCCCATGCAGCACTAGTTTGGAACACACACTTGGTCAAGGACGTCAAGGTATTAGAGAGAGTGCAAGGGCTGCAACAAGACTAGTTCCGGAGCTAAAGGGTTAAGGGAAATCGGCCTGACGACACTGGAGGACAGGAGGGTTAGGGAGGGACATAACAATGACATGTAAAATACTGCGAGGAATTGACAAGGTGATAGAAACAGGATGTTCCAGAGATGGGACACAGAAACAAGAGGTCCCAGTTGGAAGTTGAGGCCTCAGATGAGTCGAAGAGATTTCAGGAAGTATTTCTTTAGTTACAGAGTTATCAGGAAGTGGAATAGTCTGGCAAGTGACATAGTGGGGTTAGGGACCATACATAGTTTTAAGACGAGGTATGATAAAGCTCATGGAGCAGGGAGAGAGACGACCTGTAGTGATCCGTGAAGAGGCTGGGCCAGGAGCTATGAATCGACCCCTGCAACCACAAATAGGTGAGTATACACACACACACACACACACACACACACACCCCAGGAGCTGGGACTCGACCCCTGCAACCTCAACTAGGTGAGTACGCACACGTCTGGGGGTCTGGCGTCGTGAATCTAAGACTAGCTTTTAGACATCTAAGTAAGGAGTAATTCACGACACTGTATACAGAGTTCATCAGGCCCATACTGAAATATGATGCACCAGTCTGGAGCAGACACCTAGTCAAGCACGTCAAGAAATTGGAGAAAGTGCAGGAGCTTGCAACTAGACTAGCTCTATACGCGACTGGTGTGAACTATGAAGAGAGGCTAAGTGAAATGGATCAGTCTACACTGGAGGACAGAAAGTCAGAAAAAAAAACGTTTTTTAATTAACACATCGGCCGTTTCCCACCAAGGCAGGGTGGCCAGAAGAAGAAGAAACACTTTCATTATCATTCCCCCCATTACTGTCTTGCCAGAGGCGTGCCTACACTACAATTAAAAAATTGCAACATACCAACACCCTGGGATTCAGGAAACCAGCTAACCAGTATTTTGCTCACACTCCAACAGCACGTCTCTACTTGCTCCTAACACTCACACATGCATGCTAGAAGTCCAACCCCTTTGCACACAAAACCTCCTTCACCTCCTCCCTCCAACCTTTCCTAGGGAGACCCTTACCCGCCTTCCACTACAGAGTTATGTACCTTCCAAGTCAGTCTGTTTTGTTCTGTCCTATCTATATGTCCAAACCACCTCAACAACCCTTCCTCTGAACATTGGATAATACTTTTGGAAACCCAGCACCTCATTCTAATCTCCAAGCTATGGATTCTCCACAATATATTCACTTCACACATAGCCCTCAGACACGACATCTTCACTGCCTCCAGCCTTCTTGTTGCAACATTCACCACCCATGTTTCATACCCATAAAAGAGTGCTGATTCCACTATATTTCCATACATTCCCCTCTCTGCTTTAATGGATAACGTTCTTTGCCTCAACATACTCCTCAGTGCTCCATTCATTTTTTTCCCTCACCAGTTCTACGATGCACCTCATCTTTCATAGTCCTATCTGCTGCCAAGTCCACTCCCAAATATCTGAATACATTCACCTCCTCCATACTCCCTCCAGTCTGATAACCAATCTTTCATTACTAAATTTTTTGACATCCTCATCACTTTGCTCTTTCCTATATTTACTTTTAATTTCTTTCTTTTACAGTCCTTTCCATACTCGTTCAAAAAACCTCAGCAGCTTCTCTTCATAATCTCCTAAAAGCTCAGTGTCATCAGCAAAAAACAGCTATGACAACTCCCACTTCGTGTTAGATTCTTTCTTTTAATCCCACACCTCTTGCCAACACCTCGTCTATAAATATATTGAACAACCATGGTGACACCATGCATCCATGTCTAAGGCCTACTTTTACAGACAAATAATTTCCTTCTCCCCTACATGCTCTAACCTAAGCCTCAGTATCCTGGTAGAAAAACTTAACTGCTTTCAGTAACCTGCCACCTATTCTATACATTTGCAACATCTACGGTACTATCCAGTCTACCCTATCCTCTGCCTTTTCCAAATCCATAAATGCAATGATAACCTCTTTATCCTTATCTAAATACTGTTCACCTATGTTTCACTGTTAACACTTGATCTACACATCCCATACCCTTCCCAAAGCTCCCTTGTTTTTCCGCGATCCTTTTCTCTATCTTACTCTTAATTCTTTAAAAAATAACTCAACCGTACATTTTACCAGGCATACTAAACAGATTATTCTCCTAATTTTTTTACACTTTTATCAACTTTGCCTTTATAGGAAATATGCAATCCCTAGATACCTTCCCCTCTTCCATACATTTATTGTATAAAAGCACCAACCATACCAAAACTATATCCCACCTGCTTTTAACACGTCTCTTTTTATCCCACCAATCCCAGCTGCTTTACCCCCTTATTCTACCCACTGCCTCCCGCACCTCCCGCACACTCGCGACTGGATCTTCCTCACTCCTACAAGATGTTATACCTCCCTGCCCAATGCACGAAATCACAGCTTCCCTATCTTCATCAACATTTAAGAGTTCCTCAAAATATTCCCTCTATCTTACCAATACTTCCAGCTCTCCATCTAATAACTCTCCTATTTTTAACTGTCAAATCCATTCATTCCCTAGGCTTTCTTAACTCATTAATTTCATTCCAAAACTTTTTCTTATTCTCAGCAAAATCCGTTAATGGCATCTCACCCACTCTCTCACTTGCTCTCCTTTTACACTCCTACACCACTCTTAACCTCTCTTTTTCTCTCCATATACACCTCCCTTCTTGCATCACTTCTACTTTGTAAAAACCTCTAATATGCTAACTTTTTCTCTTTATCTCATTATTTCACCAATCGCTCTTCTTCCCTCGTGCACCCACTTTCCTGTAACCACACACTTCTGCTGTGCGTGTTAAAACAAAAGTGTTTCAGTAACTGGCTGGGTGTATACTTTGTGAATACAAGATTCTAGTAGTCATAAAGTTACTCTCTGTACAGTTGCTCCTGGTAACCTGGTGTTCCCTCTGAAGCTGCTCGGGATATCCAGTTAATGTCCACCTGTGTCACAGTTTGTTGAAGTAGAACTTGCTGTATCTTGAAATAAAATCACGGAAACACACTGCACTTAGGATGATAAGGTGGTGATATGAGAAGTTGCAGTAGAGTAGCACTATGCAGTAGATGTAGAGTTTAGCCTCTGTATTCCATCTACTCATATTTCTCCAATAAATCACTCGGCATTTTTGTAATGTGGAATAGTATGCATTTTCCCATGTTCCATGCCAGTAGTGTCCGTAGGGAATGGAGGATGAGGAGAAAGACTTCCGCTGCATTATCCTCGCCTCGACCACCTTGATAATAATTGACAGTCCATAATACTCATGGAAGAAGATATCCTTCACCAGCAGGGCATCGGGGTGGACGTTAAAGTCTTCTACAATCTGCCTTTCCAATATACTCTTTAGACTCAGAACAGTAGTGGTTATCACTATGACCATAATTTTTAAAGGGATGGACCGGTAAGCCAGCGGAAGGCCTTGGTCAGATGACCAAAAGCTCCAATGGCGGGTCATCATCTGATTAAGACCCGCGTCAGGAAACACTTGTCCTGTTTCCTGAGGAACCTTACCTAACCTATGTACTGCTTCTCTCTCTCTCTCTCTCTCTCTCTCTCTCTCTCTCTCTCTCTCTCTCTCCCTCTCCCTCTCCCACTCCCTCTGTTCCTTCCTCCTTCCCACAAAATAAACACAAACTAAAATGTTCTCACAATCACCAGTAGAGCAAAGACTATTACCTACTTGTAAACAGCTGAGACCCTTCCACACATTCTCAGTGTGCCAACAGTTCCGGCCACACTTGAACCACTTAAGAGACATATCAAGTAGTCTTGCTTGCTCTCCCCACCAACACTTGAACCACTTAAGAGACATATAACGTAGGTTTGGTTGCTGGCCCCTTAAGACGCAAGAAAGAGGTTGTGTTTCTCATGTGCTCCGTTCTCTGGCACTTATTTCTTCGTGGAGGTGGGGGGAAGGATGCCTTGATGCTAGTAAAGAGCTTTTGATTCAAGGAAATGGATCATCTCTGATAACCTGTTTTTCCATTGACGCTGTATGATTTCTAGGGTTTTAATATTTCTCGACGATTAACATTAATACTACTACTACTATTAATAATAATAATAATTATTATTATTATTATTACATGTGCTATCATAAAGACCACTATTCCATTACATATTTCTTATATAATAATAATGCATTGTTCGAGAAATTAGGTAACAATTGTTTTTACTGTACGTTTATGCAACCATTATATATCATCAGCATAGTGTGTGGAATATGGGTCGGAAAACTGACAATAAAGTAGTCAAGTCAGTCCCAGAGGAACGGCTCGCCCTGTTGCAGAACTAGTCCTGTATCCCAGCTGTGTTGAAGGATTAATTCTATTTCCAGGCTCTGTGTTGCAAGTCATGGCTAGTGTCCAGGATGTACTGATGAATTAGTACTGTGTTTAGGTTATGTTGAAGAACTAGACACGTTTGCAGCATTTGGAATTCTTTAATGTGGAAAAGTTTTTCCACAATTAAATAATGGTTATAATCGTAACTATATTTTTTTAAATTGGAAGACTGGTTAGCCAACGGAAGACCTAGGTCAGATGACCAGAAACTCCAGCTGAGGGTTATCATATGACTAAGACCAGTGTCAGGAAACACTTGTCATGTTTCCTGACAAACCTTAAGTAACCTAACCAGTGACTTCATCCGTCCAGTACAGAGACAAATGGTGGAAGATGGCAAGGAGTTTGAGGTGCGTATGTAGGGTAAGATATTAGGGTGGTCAGGGTGTACTGCGAGATCTGCATTCGAAGTGCGTCGCAGGAGTCCCATTCAGGGTGTTACAGTACACGTGCTCAGGATGTGTTGCAGGACTCGTCTTGCATTCGGGGTGTATTTTATTGCTCCTCCTGTGTTCAGGATGCATTGCAGGACTCCTACCTTTTCTTATGGTGAGACGCAAATTTTTTTAACAAGTGTGGGTTATTTAAATTTAGCGTGATAATTATGTGTTGTATGCTTGCTGGTTTGAATAGTTTTTTTTTTTTTGGTAATGCATATTTTGGCTTTCCAGTGTTAGTGTATGAAAGTATTTAAATAATAATCGAACGCGCTAAAAGGCCTTATAGTTCAAATTGCTTTGTGAAAAAGAAACGACTTCCTACCTGTCTATCCCTGATTTTAGATATTACTCCTACACTCGCTCTCTTCACCAATCCTCATCTCATCTCTCTGGTTGTATGAAAGGGAAATGTGGGCAGAATTGTGTTATTCTTATTCTGTAATCTTCATTCGTTACAACAAACCGAACTGTTATTCTACATGAACGAGCTAAACTAAATATCGGCGGTAACCTTCTCAGTGTGATAACAGTTTATTTGTCAGTTTATTCTATGTTCTCTACCTAGATTTTAGAAGCGAAAACATGCTAATGCCTCTAGGTAAACTGTAGCGACTTCAGAAAAATTATGCAATTAGTGTATATATTTTTAGTATTTCATCCAATATTAAATGGTTAATGTTATTTACGTTAATAACTAAAGCAAAAATATAATGCTTCGTAGTTTTATTTACATTATATAACTTATATATTTTGCTCATTTTGTGTTGGCAGATACGAAAGTTTTGATTGGCTGCCCCCACAACAAAACTGCCTGTGCTCTTGTTTACCTTTTGGGATGCGAGCCAGGAGAGCATCTGACCTCGCACCTGCAGCTGCTGCTTCACTCTTTTCCTGGCCGGGCATTATCGAGGCAACATCTCTTCCCTCCACTTTGTGATAACGCTGTTCTCCTCTGTTCGTGTCATGTAGACTCATTTTTCTGGTAGAGTATATTTCCGTTGGTCAACCAAAACATACATCTCGTATTCTTTGCAACTCTGTTCACAGAGCCTTGTTTTAGAGATTATGATTTCTGACAGTTTCTGAAGTTGTGTATCGTGAGACACTCATTGTACTTCAGGTCCCGAGTCTAACCCCTGTGTCTCAGTGTATGCTCTTGGAATGAGGCAGAGTGCAGTAAAAACTGATAATATAGTTAATTGTAAACACTGAAGATTTGAAGGGAATAAGAATAGACATTCAAAAGTCATGTGGAAACCAATATACAAATTTCTTTAATATAAATGGTTAATTAGGATAGACACAGCCCAAATCTAATTCAAACCATTCAGAGACCATTATTCTAAAATACACAAGCACAATATGCTTGAAGCCACTCAGATACTGTATTATCGAGTTATAAATATTAAAGTGCAGAAGTTAATCAGATGCGACACTGAAATTATCGCAGGAAAAGCAGTATTTAAATTATTCCAATTTCTTCTCTCCCCTAAAAAAACAAATTGGGACCTTAACCGGCCAAAATTAATTCGAACTTTTCTCCAAGCGGCACTGACCAGCTTTTAACAAAGTAAATACAGAAAATAAATATGTGGAGATATGCTGCAATTTCTGAACTGTAGTTTCGACAAGCCTCTGACGTGTGGTGAAGTGAGTTATGATGAAAGTGTTTTTTTTTCTTTATGGGTCACCCTGCCTCTGTGGGAAACGACCGTTGTGTTAAAAAAGAAATAGATTTATTTAACACGCAAATTTTTAAGTCGTCTTGGGGGAGCGCACGTGTTAAAGGTTGAGCCAAATAGAGCCAAATATGTACTGTAAATTATTTGTGATAGCCAGAGACATTCTCATATTATATCACAGAAATCTGATTGATAAAACTATCACATTATAACGCACACAACCTAACTTCAAGACAATATTTCCTCATCAGAAGAAACATTTTCCTGTTACTGCACACGGACACCAACAAAATTTGAGCCTACAACGTCAAGCTTGAAACGTTCCATGCATTTCATACGATCCATCAGCCACTGAAGACCGATGCCGTTCAAAATGTTTATATTTTAATCCGAGGAAAGCGGTAAAACCGTAGGGGTCATTGCACCTGTGGAAAAGGAGGCATTCAAATTCGATCCAAGCAAGAGGAAGATAAGACCAGTTCCTTGGATCAAGAGCCTCTCACATACTGTATTAAATATACTAACCTTCTTCTAAGTAGGATACACAAGTGCTGAAAATTTTAATCCGATCAGAGGAACCTGTCTCCACCTGTCACATGGAAAAAAAAATTTGGAATGACCTTTGTAGCACTGTGCCCCCATCCCCATCATACAAACAGTCCCATGAGTCTTACACAAGATACATTACACAAGCGTTAAGAATTTGAAGCCGGTGAAATAAGGCGTTCTGCAGTAATAAAAGAAAATCTATGAAAATTAAACGAAAATCCTTCTGAGAATGTTCCGAAAAGTAGGAATGTCTCCCCTCGTTAAACTTTATATATATATATATATATATATATATATATATATATATATATATATATATACATTTATTTCAACAAGTGGGCTGTCTCCCACCGAGGCAGGGTGACCCAAAAAAGAAAGAAAATCCCCAAAAAGAAAATACTTTCATCAACATTCAACAGTTTCACCACACTCACACATTATCACTGTTTTTGCAGAGGTGCTCAGAATACAACAGTTTAGAAGCATACACATATAAAGATACGCAACATATCCCTCCAAACTGCCAATATCGCAAGCCCCTCCTTTAAAGTGCAGGCATTGTACTTCCCATTTCCAGGACTCAAGTCCGACTATATGAAAATAACCGGTTTCACTGAATCCCTTCACTAAATATTACACTGCTCACACTCCAACAGATCGTCAGGTCCCAAGTACCATTCGTCTCCATTCACTCCTACCTAACACGCTCATGCACGCTTGTTATATATATATATATATATATATATATATATATATATATATATATATATATATATTATAAATATATATACATATATATATATATAAATATATATATATAAATATATATACATATATATATATATATATATATATATATATATATATATATATATATATATATATATAATATATATATATATAT
>NC_091310.1:17769127-17771627 GCF_038502225.1 Cherax quadricarinatus
CCATCCGCTGACACGTCCACTCCCAAATATCTGAATACGTTCACCTCCTCCATACTCTCTCCCTCCAATCTGATATTCAATCTTTCATCACCTAATCTTTTTGTTATCCTCATAACCTTACTCTTTCCTGTATTCACCTTTAATTTTCTTCTTTTGCACACCCTACCAAATTCATCCACCAATCTCTGCAACTTCTCTTCAGAATCTCCCAAGAGCACAGTGTCATCAGCAAAGAGCAGCTGTGACAACTCCCACTTTGTGTGTGATTCTTTATCTTTTAACTCCACGCCTCTTGCCAAGACCCTCGCATTTACTTCTCTTACAACCCCATCTATAAATATATTAAACAACCACGGTGACATCACACATCCTTGTCTAAGGCCTACTTTTACTGGGAAAAAATTTCCCTCTTTCCTACATACTCTAACTTGAGCCTCACTATCCTCGTAAAAACTCTTCACTGCTTTCAGTAACCTACCTCCTACACCATACACTTGCAACATCTGCCACATTGCCCCCCTATCCACCCTGTCATACGCCTTTTCCAAATCCATAAATGCCACAAAGACCTCTTTAGCCTTATCTAAATACTGTTCACTTATATGTTTCACTGTAAACACCTGGTCCACACACCCCCTACCTTTCCTAAAGCCTCCTTGTTCATCTGCTATCCTATTCTCCGTCTTACTCTTAATTCTTTCAATTATAACTCTACCATACACTTTACCAGGTACACTCAACAGACTTATCCCCCTATAATTTTTGCACTCTCTTTTATCCCCTTTGCCTTTATACAAAGGAACTATGCATGCTCTCTGCCAATCCCTAGGTACCTTACCCTCTTCCATACATTTATTAAATAATTGCACCAACCACTCCAAAACTATATCCCCACCTGCTTTTAACATTTCTATCTTTATCCCATCAATCCCGGCTGCCTTACCCCCTTTCATTTTACCTACTGCCTCACGAACTTCCCCCACACTCACAACTGGCTCTTCCTCACTCCTACAAGATGTTATTCCTCCTTGCCCTATACACGAAATCACAGCTTCCCTATCTTCATCAACATTTAACAATTCCTCAAAATATTCCTTCCATCTTCCCAATACCTCTAACTCTCCATTTAATAACGCTCCTCTCCTATTTTTAACTGACAAATCCATTTGTTCTCTAGGCTTTCTTAACTTGTTAATCTCACTCCAAAACTTTTTCTTATTTTCAACAAAATTTGTTGATAACATCTCACCCACTCTCTCATTTGCTCTCTTTTTACATTGCTTCACCACTCTCTTAACTTCTCTCTTTTTCTCCATATACTCTTCCCTCCTTGCATCACTTCTACTTTGTAAAAACTTCTCATATGCTAACTTTTTCTCCCTTACTACTCTCTTTACATCATCATTCCACCAATCGCTCCTCTTCCCTCCTGCACCCACTTTCCTGTAACCACAAACTTCTGCTGAACACTCTAACACTACATTTTTAAACCTACCCCATACCTCTTCGACCCCATTGCCTATGCTCTCATTAGCCCATCTATCCTCCAATAGCTGTTTATATCTTACCCTAACTGCCTCCTCTTTTAGTTTATAAACCTTCACCTCTCTCTTCCCTGATGCTTCTATTCTCCTTGTATCCCATCTACCTTTTACTCTCAGTGTAGCTACAACTAGAAAGTGATCTGATATATCTGTGGCCCCTCTATAAACATGTACATCCTGAAGTCTACTCAACAGTCTTTTATCTACCAATACATAATCCAACAAACTACTGTCATTTCTCCCTACATCATATCGTGTATACTTATTTATCATCATTTTTCTTAAAATATGTATTACCTATAACTAAACCCCTTTCTATACAAAGTTCAATCAAAGGGCTCCCATTATCATTTACACCTGGCACCCCAAACTTACCTACCACACCCTCTCTAAAAGTTTCTCCTACTTTAGCATTCAAGTCCCCTACCACAATTACTCTCTCACTTGGTTCAAAGGCTCCTATACATTCACTTAACATCTCCCAAAATCTCTCTCTCTCCTCTGCATTCCTCTCTTCTCCAGGTGCATACACGCTTATTATGACCCACTTCTCGCATCCAACCTTTACTTTAATCCACATAATTCTTGAATTTACACATTCATATTCTCTTTTCTCCTTCCATAACTGATCATTTAACATTACTGCTACCCCTTCCTTTGCTCTAACTCTCTCAGATACTCCAGATTTAATCCCATTTATTTCCCCCCACTGAAACTCTCCTACCCCCTTCAGCTTTGTTTCGCTTAGGGCCAGGACATCCAACTTCTTTTCATTCATAACATCAGCAATCATCTGTTTCTTGTCATCCGCACTACATCCACGCACATTTAAGCAACCCAGTTTTATAAAGTTTTTCTTCTTCTCTTTTTTAGTAATTGTATACAGGAGAAGGGGTTACTAGCCCATTGCTCCCGGCATTTTAGTCGCCTCATACGACACGCATGGCTTACGGAGG
>NC_091310.1:17779127-18048082 GCF_038502225.1 Cherax quadricarinatus
CTAAAAGAAAAGCATAGCAATTTTCACCGAATTAGTGGGTTTTAGAGGAGAAAGTTCATTTGGCATAGTTTTCAGTGATTATGAAACAGCGAAGATAACCAAGACGAGAGAATAAACTGTGAAAACTGAAAATTTAAGCATTGAGAAAATTAATATTACGGAGGGAAGGAGGTAAAAGAAAAACGACAACACTTTTCATGGCAAACCGTTTGTATTAGGAAAAGTAATAAATATACATCCCACTGTGCATAGCAGTGTGGTAGACCAGAAAAGACCAGTTACAGATTGATGAACATGAACGTCAAGAAATTAGATATATATAATCATTCAGGATTAAATTTGATAGATGAAACATGATTGCTAAAAGCATCATAAAGAAAGAACTGTAAGAATCAAGAGCCAAGTAGCCAGAGAGTAGACATCAATCATGTAATGAATGAAAAAAGAAATCATGTACCACTAGTGCGAAGCAGAATATTTTTTTTTTTCAAATATTCTGCATAAATAAAGTTAATATAAATACTCTTGTATATGTATCATGAAACATACATTCGGTACATATACAGTGCTACGACTACGAATACGTGTTTAGCTTATACTTCTGCTGTTGTTTTTTTCCTGCCACCAGTCCAGCCGTCAGCCAGAGAAGATACCATCTACAGTTCCTGACAGTATGCAGAGCTTGAAAGTGGTACTGATACAGGAGACAAGCGTCATCTCATCATATACAGTAACTGGCTATAAATAAGCAGATATAAATTGTTGGTAGCACTGTTCATACAAACGGGAGATAAGAACCATCTTGGTGATGTAACAGAAGTCTTCCACACAGCGAAGCAACATTCCGCTGTTCTCGCTAGCAGTGGTGTCAAGCACTCCGGCTGCACAGTATCAAGGAAATGTGTCCTTAGAAAACTAAAGAATGTAATCGCATAACCTGCAATCTCATGCAACGTAAAATCTTTTCTGGTTCCCAAGAATCTTCTATGAGTTAGTGCAGGCAGAGTACCTGCAAAAGAGGAAAGTATATAGCTGTGGTTGTCTTTCTACCAACTTTTTATGAAATAACAACATACCTCAAATTTTGTATGAAAATCAAGGCGTAGATATGAATCAATATATAACTGCCATTCTCAAGACAGTGTTTTTATGTACACACACACACAAACGCGCGCGTGCGCACACACACACACACACACACACACACACACACACACACACACACACACACACGCACACGCACACGCACACGCACACACTGACCGTCTCCCACTGAGGTACAGTGACCCAAAAATATAGAAACACTTTCGTCATCAGTCATTCCATCTCCCTCTTACCAGAGACGCGCCCGTACTTCAGATCAGATTTTCCACCAAGCTGCAATATATCCCCCCTCCCACCCTCCTTCAGAGCGCAGGCACTGTATCTTCCACCTTCAGGACTCAACTCCACCTAACATTTTGTCCTTGAATCCTTTTACAAAAATTTTCTTGCTTACACTCCAACAGCATGTCAAATAACAAAAACCACTTGTCTCTACTCACCCCTTTTAGGACCTTCCTCCAGCCATTCCTAGGTTGACCCCTAGAAAGATAAATGGATGGATAAATATGTAAAGAAATAGTAACATGTATTTGTGCATGTGTGTACTCACCTAGTTGTGGTTGCGGGGGTCGAGTCACAGCTCTTGGCCCCGCCTCTTCAACTAGCCGCTACCCGGTCATTCTTCCCGCTCCGTGAGCTTTATCATACCTCTTCTTAAAGCTATTTATGGATCCTGCCTTCACTACATCATTACCCAGGCTATTCCACTTCCTGACAACTCTGTGACTAAAAAAAATACTTCCTAACATCCCTGTGGTTCATCTGAGTCTTCAGCTTCCAACTGTGACCCCTTGTTGCTGTGTCCCATCTCTGGAAGATCCTGTCTCTGTCCACCTTGTCTATACCTCTCAGTATTTTATATGTCGTTATCATATCTCCTTTAACTCTCCTGTCTTCTAGTGTCGTCAGGTCGATTTCCCTTAATCTCTCCTCGTAGGACATACCCCTTAGCTCCGGGACTAGTCTTGTTGCAAATCTTTGCACTTTCTCTAGTTTCCTTACAAGCTTGGCTAGGTAAGGGTTCCAAACTGGCGCTGCATATTCAAATATGGGCCTAACGTACACAGTGTACAGAGTCCTGAATGACTCATTATTTAGATGTCGGAATACTGTTCTTAGGTTTGCCAGGCGCCCGTATGCTGCAGCAGTTATTTGGTTGATGTGTGCCTCAGATGTTCCCGGTGTTATACTCACACCAAGATCCTTTTCCTTGGGTGAGGTTTGTAGGCTCTGGCCCCCTAGACTGTACTGTCTGTGGTCTTCTTTGCCCTTCCCAATCTTCATGACTTTGCACTTGGTGGGGTTGAACTCGAGTAGCCAGTTTCTGGACCAGGCCTGCAGTCTGTCCAGATCCCTCTGTAGTTCTGCCTGGTCTTCTTCCGATTTAATTCTTCTCATCAACTTCACATCATCTGCAAACAGGGGCACTAAGGAGTTTATTCCTTCCGTCGTGTCGTTCACAAATACCAGAAGCAGCACCGGTCCTAGGACTGATCCCTGTGGCACCCCGCTCGTTACCGGCGCCAACTCTGACACCTCGCCACATACCATGACTCGCTGTTGTCTTCCTGACAGGTATTCCCTGATCCACTGTAATGCCTTCCCTGTTATCCCTGCCTGGTCCTACAGTGTGGAACTGTGTCAAATGCCTTCTTACAGTCCAAGAAAATGCAATCTACCCACCCCTCTCTTATCTTACTGCCGTCACCCTGTCATAGAACTCCAATAGGTTTGTGACGCAGGATTTCCCGTCCCTGAAACCGTGCTGGCTGTCGTTAAGCTCTTTACTTTCTCGGTGCTCCACCATTCTTCTACTGGTAATTCTCTCCATAACCTTGCATACTATACATGTCAGTGACACCGGTCTGTAGTTCAATGCTTCGTGTCTGTCTCCTTTTTTTAAAAATTGGGACTACATTTGCTGTCTTCCATACTCCCGGTAGTCGATCTGTTTCGATAGATGTGTTGAAGATAGTTGTTTGTGGTACACAAAGCGCCTCTGCTCCCTCTCTCCGGACCCATGGGGAGATGTTATCCGGCCCTATCGCCTTTGAGGTGTCTAACTCGCTTACAGCCTCTTCACTTCTTCCTCGGTTGTATGTATTGTGTCCAACACTTGGTGTACCCCACCTCTCTGCCTTTCTGGAGGCCCTCTGTGAACACTTCTTTGAATCTACTGTTGAGCTCCTCACATACTTCGCGGTCGTTTTTTTGTGACCTTCCTAAGCCTGATTACCTGGTCCTTGACTGTTGTGTGTGTGTGTGTGTACGCACCTTTTTGTATTAAACTATTTATGGTTGTAGGGGTCGATTCACAACTCCTGGCCCCGCCTCTTCGCTGATCGCTACTTTGTCCACTCTCACAAGCTCCAAGAGCCTGATCGTGCCTCTTCTTAAAGCTTTGTATGATTCTGCCTCCACTACATCACTCTCTAGATTGTTCCATTTCCTGACAGCTCTAAAGCTGAAGAAATCCTTCCTAACATCCCTGTAACTCATCTGAGTTTTCAACTTACAGTTGTGACCCCTTGTTGCTTTGTCCCAATTCTTGAATATTCTGTCCCTGTCTACCTTGTCAATTCCTCTTGGTATTTTATACGTCGTTATCATTTCTTTCCTATCCCTCCTGTCTTCCAGTGTCATCAGGTTGATTTGCCTTAGCCTCTCCTCATAGGACATACCCCTTAGCTCCTGGATTGGTCTTTTCGCAAACCTTTGCATTTTTCTCTAATTTCTTGACGTGCTCTTTGTGTGTGTGTGTGTGTGTGTGTGTGTGTGTGTGTGTGTGTGTGTGTGTGTGTGTGTGTGTGTGCGTGCGTGTGCATGCGCGTGTGCATGCATTATCTTTCGTAAGATGAAATTCAGTAGACTACATCAGGTGGGGCTGCAAACGTATTCAAAACAGTTAATATAAGCATCACCATGATCATTATGTAAAAAGAGTATTTCTCCCAGGGTCCTGTAGTCCGTACACGCGTTTCTGTACAGATAAGTATACAGATTACAGAGGCAGCCATTACTGCGTGTGGTCAGCTGGAACAGGAAGTATAAACAAAAATCGGTAAACAGAAGCCAACGGATGAACCTCAAGACTTTGTAAAACAAAAAAAAAGGAACTGTAAAAGCTTAACAAACACTTACAGCAGCAAACAACACACATAGGATGAAAGCAACGGATATCCACTTGAGTTTATCTTCGTTCTTAAGTGTTGACTCAAGAGACGAACATTTTGTGTGGAAATCAAACATGGCGCCGGGAAGAAGCTCTCGCTAATCAGAGTTGCGTGCCGCCGCCTCACTCTTGTCGATTCAACCTACCAGCCAAATCGATTTCAGCCTACCAGTCTACTAGGTTACCATTCATCTAATTTAATAATCTACTGCTTGGCAATGTACCTATCTGAGATCAACTAAATTCTTGTCTAGACTTCAAAGTCCTTTTTAATGTAGCCATTTTAGGCTCATTTTCCTTGGTTTATATGAAATATCAAATTCAGGGTTGAGAGAGGTAAATGACTAGTGTACCATTTTATTGTAGAAACGTTTTGCTCTCCACGAGTTTAGTCGAACTATTACAAAAAATACAGAGGATATATATAGGCAACAATGTGAAGTGAAAAATCACATGCACAAAATGCCTTGAATAGTCCTGAATTGTCATTTCACTGTTAATGAATAAAGACAGTTTCGTCATCTCTAAAGTATTAGGAAGAGTTATCCTCAAAACAGTAAACAATGAACAAAGAAGTCTCAAGAATTTCATCGATCAGAGACTTGATTTTAAAAAACAGTCGATTTTTTCACTTAACTGGGGGTGTTGGACTGCTAACTTAAATTTCTGATTTGAAATGTAAAAGACCAAGATCAATGGCCAATGAATATTATATATATCTTCCAGAAGTACATGTGTAGTATGTTAACTGTTAGTTTAAGTTTCTGCAGAGTTTCTTATTTGAAATCTTGAACTGCCCGATTGGGCAGTGACCCTTCTGGCATTTAAGAGAGGCCCTCGTCCAACCCCCCCCCCCCCCCGCCCCCCTCTTCTCTCTCTCTCTCTCACTTCCTGTATGAGTGTACTCACCTAGTTGTGGTTGCAGGGGTCGAGCCATGGCACCTGGCCCCGTCTCTTCACTGGCAGCTACTAGGTCACTGTCCCCGCACCATGAGCTTTATCATACCTCTGCTTAAAGCTGTGTATAGATCCTGCCTCCACTACATCGCTTCCCAAACTATTCCACTCTGTGACTGAAGAAATACTTCGTAACATCCCTGTGATTCATTTGTGTCTTCAATTTCCAATTGTGTCCCCTTGTTCCTGTGTCCAATCTCTGGAACATCCTGTCTTTGTCCACCTTGTCAATTCCCCTTAGTATTTTATATGTCGGTATCATGTCCTCCCTATCTCTCCTGTCCTCCAGTGTCGTCAGGTCGATTTCCCTTAACCTCTCCTCGTAGGACATACCCCTTAGTTCTGGGACTAGTCTTGTTGCAAACCTTTGCACTTTCTCTAGTTTCTTTACGTGCTTGGCTAGGTGTGGGTTCCAAACTGGTGCCGCATACTCCAATATGGGCCTAACGTACACGGTGTACAGGGTCCTGAACGATTCCTTATTAAGATGTCGGAATGCTGTTCTGAGGTTTGCTAGGCGCCCATATGCTGCAGCAGTTATTTGGTTGATGTGCGCTTCAGGAGATGTGCCTGGTATTGTGTGTGTGTGTGTGTGTGTGTGTGTGTGTGTGATAGAACGGGTGAATGCTATAATTTGTGTAAGACAATTGCATAAAATGTAGCACATCGTGATACTGGAATATTATTTTAAATTATATTTTATACAAATTACCTATATTGTGTAAGACATGGGTACCAAGACTCGCACATTCACCCAACTCGTCCATCAAAATTATGTTTCACCTGAGTAGACGTGACTGATGATTATGGACCTGCCATCATAACACTTTTCTTTCAATATATTCCGTAACCTTTTAAAATATTTTTTTTTTAATATAATATCTGGAAGGTAATTCATTTCTGTATTCATAAATCTACCAGGCTACCAGCCTACCAGTCTACCAGCGTACCAGGGTACCAGCCTACCAGGCTACCAGCCTACCAGGGTACCAGCCTACCAGTGTACCAGCCTACCAAACTACCAGCCTACCAGGCTACCAACCAACCAGACTACCAACCAACCAGGTTACCTGGTTACCAACCAACAAGATTACCATCCTACCAGGTTACCAACAAACCAGGCTACCAAACAACCAGGTTACCAGTCTACCAGGTTACCAACCAACCAGGTTACCGTCCTACTAGGCTGGTATAAACCTTGGTAACATATACCGACAAGTTGGTTTAGAAAGACACGTAAGTCATCAAGGTCCCAGGAGTGATCAAGGTCCCAGGAGTGATCAAGGTCCCAGGAGTGATCAAAGTCCCCGAACTGATCAAGGCCCCAGAAGTGATCAAGGTCCCAGAACGAAACGTTTTCTAATAAATATGTCAGTGTTTATTTACGTGTCTTTCTAAACCATCCTACCAGGCTACCATCCTACCAGGCTACCAGCCTACCAGGCTACCATCCTACCAGGCTACCATCCTACCAGGCTACCAGCCTACCAGGCTACCATCCTACCAGGCTACCATCCTACCAGGCTACCAGCCTACCAGGCTACCATCCTACCAAGCTACCAGCCTAGCAGGTTACCAGCCTAGCAGGTTACCAGCCTAGCAGGTTACCAGCCTAGCAGGTTACCAGCCTAGTAGGTTACCAGCCTACCAGGCTACCAGCCTACCAGGCTACCAGCCTAGCAGGTTACCAGGTTACAAGCCTACCAGGCTACCAGCCTACCAGGTTACCAGCCTACCAGGCTACCAGCCTACCAAGTTACCAGCCTACCAGGCTACCAGCCTACCAGGCTACAAGACTACCAGGTTACCAGCCTACAAGATTACCAGCCTACCAGCCTACCAGGTTACCAGCCTAACAGGTTACCAGCCTACCAGGCTACCAGCCTACCAGGTTACCAGGTAACCAACCAACCACGTTACCGTCCTACCAAGCTACCAGCCTAACAGGTTACCAGCCTACCAGGTTACCAGCCTACCAGGTTACCAGCCTACCAGGTTACCCACCTACCAGGTTACCAGCCTACCAGGTTACCAGCCTACCACTATGTCTTGTTTTTAATTATACTGTTTTACAAACACCGACTTACACAGCTTCAAACATTCTTGCTTTTTATTTTGTGCTAAACATCTCTTACTGCCAACAGTCCCTCTGACCTTTCACGCTCTGGATCCCCTGAAACCTTTACGTTCTAGCAAAGAGGATCAGTTTAAAGAGAGCAACAACGATAAGCAATATTTTGCTTAATAGTGCTTATCATCCTAACAAGTACGAATACAAACTATTGAAGCTGAGGTTTCAGGACCCCTAATCACGGAGGGGCCCCCAGAAGCGACTTTAGTCTACATTGCTTAAAAATCTTGGGTGTACTGTGTGAGAAGGGGGTTGCGAAGGGGCCCCCATAACAATTCAAGCTTCAGGGCCCCAGAAATGTAGGCCCGCCACTGCTCATCATCAAAGCTATGTATCGAGATACTACTGCCTCTCAGAGATTCTGGGATTCCTTCCTCGTGAGATCAGCCATCCAGATCTGAGAACTGCACCACACGAGTCCTTCCTCATGTCCCTAGGCTATGTGCATTTCACTCCACACTCTCTCTCTCTCTCTCTCTCTCTCTCTCTCTCTCTCTCTCTCTCTCTCTCTCTCTCTCTCTCTCTCTCTCTCTCTCTCTCATAACACAAATCCGGAAAACATTTTTCATTTCACATTTGAAGAGTTGAGCCAAAAAAAAAATAATTTTAGGCCTTGTTTAATTAAACATTTTCCTCCCTCATTATCATATGAAATGCAACTGGCGTTACCTTATTTTCTGCAATTATATTTTTGTGTAATTCATTTTTATCTGCTTGTTCTGCTTCATATTTTATGTCAAGAAAGCAGTAAATAATTTTAGATATTCTGGAATATTTTATAAGTAAATATTTAATTAAATCAGAAAAAATAATGGTAAGGAATTTTTTTTTTCCCTGATTAAGCTGCACTGTATTTCAAGTATACACACACACACACACACACATATATATATATATATATATATACACACACACACACACACACACACACACACACACACACACACACACACACACACACACACACACACACACACGCACACACTTGACAAAGCTGTTAGAGCAGGGAGATAGGACCTAGGGATGTTAGGAAGTATTTCTTCAGTCATAGAGTAGTCAAGCCGTGGAATAGCCTAGAAAGTGAAGTAGTGGAGGCGGGAACCATACATAGTTTTAAGGCGAGGTATGATAAAGCTCATGGAGCAGGGAGAGAGAGAACCTAGTAGCAATCAGTGAAGAGGCGGGGCCAGGAGCTATGACTCGACCCCTGCAACCACAAATAGGTGAGTACAAATAGGTGAGTACACACAGTGTCGCTGACATGTACTGTATGTAAGGTTATGGCGATTATCAGGAAAAGAGAGGTGGAGCACCTGGAACGGAAGGGCGTGACAACCAGCACGGCTTCAAGGAAGGGAAATCCTGTATCACGAGCCTATTTGAGTTATGTGAGGGATGGGTAGAGTGCATCTTCTTGGACTGTAAGAAGACTTTCGAGATAGTTCCACACAAGAGACTGGTTGAAAAATTAGAGGAGCAGGGAGGGATAGGAGGGAAAGTACTGCAATGGATCAAGGAATACCCGACAGGAAGGGAACAACGTGTTGGTCCTAGACGAGGTGTCAGAGTGGATGCATGTGTCGAGTGGGGTTCCACAAGGGACAATACTAGGTTCGGTGCTGTTTACTCTATATATGAATGACAATGGCATGACGGAAGGGATAGAATCAGAGGTGTCCCTGTTTGCAGACGATGTGAAACTAATGAAGAGAATACAAGCGGAAGAGGATAAGATAAGCCTACAAGGGGGCAGAGACAGGCCGTAAGCTTGGTCTGATCAATGGCTTCTGGAGTTTAACCTCAGCAAGTACAAAGTTATGAAGATTAGGGAAGGACAAAGGAGACTGCAGACGGAGTACAGCTTAAGAGGTCAAAGGGTGCAAAGCTCACTCAGTGAAAAGGATCTTGGGGTAACCATCATACAGAGCACATCACCTGAGGCACACATTAACCAAATAACTGCTGCAGCATACGGGCGCCTGGCAAACTAGAGAATAGCGTATCGTTACCTAAGAAAGAGTCATTCACGACACTGTACATCATGTACGTCAGGCCTATATTGGAGAATGCAGCACCAGTATGAAACTCACACCTGGTTCAAACATGTTAAGAAACTAGAGAAAGTGCAAAGATTTGCAAAAAGACTAGTCCTGGAACTGAGGGGTTTGTCCTGCTAGGAGAGGTTAAAGAAACTCAACTTGGCAACACTGAAAGACAGGAGGGATAGGGAGGACATGATAATATATAAAATACAAAGAGGAATTGACAGGATGGATAAGGACAGAATGTTTCAGAGATGTGACACAGCATAAGGGGTCACAACTGAAAGTTGAAAATTCAATGAGCCACTGGGATGTTAGGCAGCATTTCTTCAGCCATACAGTTGTCAGGAAGTGGAACAATCAGGCGAGTCGTGTAGTGGAGGCAGATCCATATATATATCTTCAAGAAGAGGCACGGTGAAGCTCATGGAGCAGGGAGAGAGTGGACCTAGTAGCGACCATTGAAGAGGCGGAGCCAGGAGCTATGATTTGACCCCTTCAACCACAATTAGGTGAGTGCGCACACACACACACACACACACACACACACACACACACACACACACACACACACACACACTGTGTACCACTAACAACAGGGCAGCTCAGTGAGATATAGACGACAACAAATGTCCCGGTTTTTAAAAAAGAGACAGATGATTGTAGCCTAAAGACCAGCGTCACTGACATGCGTAGTATGCAAAATCATGGAAAAAATTATCAGGAGAAGAGTGGTAGAGCACCTAGAAAGGAATGAGCTTATCACCGACAACTAACACGGATTCAGGGATGGGAAATCCTGTGTCACAAACCTACTGGAGTTCTATGACAAGGTGACAGTAAAACAAGAAAGAGAGGAGTGGGTAGATTGCATTTTCTTGGACTGTAAGAAGGCTTTTGACACAGTTCCACACAAAAGATTAGTGCAAAAGCTGGAGGACCAGGCAGGTATAACAGGGAAGGTACTGCATTGGATCAGAGAATAACTGGCAGGGAGGCAGCAGGGAGTCAAGGTGTGCGACGAGGTGTCGGAGTGGGCGCCTGTGACGAGCGGGGTTCCACCGGTCCTAGGGCGGGTACTGTTTCTGGTATAAGTGAATGACATGTCAAGTTAATAAGGAAAATTCAATCGGAAGAGGACCAGGCAGGACTTCAAAGGGATCTGGAAAGGCTACAGGCCTGGTCCAGCAAATGGCTCTTAGAGCTCAACCCCGCCAAGTGCAAAGTCATGAAGATTTGGGAAGGAAAAAGAAGACTGCAGACAGAATACAGCCTAGGGGACCAAAGACTACAAACTTCACCCAAAGAAAAGGATTATGGGGTGAGTATAACACTGAACGCATCTCCTGAGGCACACGTCAGCCAAATAACTGCTGCGGCATACGGGCAACAATAAACCTAAGAGTAGCATTCCGTTATCTCTGAAAGGAGTCGTTTAGGACTCAATACAACCTGTACATCAGGCCCATATTGGAATATGCGGCAGCAGTTTGGAACTTACACCTGGCCAAGCACGTCAAGAAATTAAAGAGTCAAGGGGCATATCCTATGAAGAGAGGTTAAAGAAAATCGACCTGACGACAGTGGAGGACAGGACGGTCAGGAGAGACATGATAACGACATACAAAATACTGCGTGGAATAGACAAGGTGGACAGAGACAGGATGCTCCAGAGATGGGACACAGAAACAAGGGATCACAATTGGAAGCTGAAAACTCAGATGAGTCAAAAGATGTTAGGGAGTATTTCTTAAGCCACAGAGTTGTTAGGAAGTGGAAAAGTTAGGCAAGCGATGTAGTGGAGACAGGAACCATACATAGTTTTAAGACGAGGTATGATTAAGCCCATGGAGCATGAAGAGGAAGGAACCAGTAGCGGTCAGAGAAGAGGCGGGGGCCAGGAGCTGAGTCTCGACCCCTGCAACCACAATTAGGTGAGTACAATTAGGTGAGTACACACACACACACACACACACACACACACACACACACACACACACACACACACACACACAGGAGATTAGTAGAAGAGACAGAAACGAGTATGCACAGATAAGGAGGGAGGCCCAGCGACAGTATGAAAACGACATAGCATCGAAAGTCAAATCTGACCCGAAACTGCTGTATAGCCACATTAGGAGGAAGACAACAGTCAAGGACCAGGTGATAAGGCTGAGGAAAGAAGGTGGAGAACTCACAAGAAACGATCAAGAGGTATGTGAGGAGCTCAACACGAGATTTAAGGAAGTATTTACAGTAGAGTCAGGAAGGACTCTGGGGGGACAGACCAGATGGGGACACCAGCAAGGAATACACCAACAAGTGTTGGACGACATACATACAGATGAGGTGAAGAAACTGCTAAGGGACATCGATACCTCAAAGGCAATGGGACCGGACATCTCCCCGTGGGTCCTTAGAGAGGGAGCAGATATGTTGTGTGTGCCACTTACCACAATCTTCAACACGTCCCTGGAAACTGGGCAACTACCTGAGGTATGGAAGACGGCAAATGTAGTTCCCATTTTTAAAAAAAGGAGACAGAAAAGAGGCACTAAACTATAGACCTGTGTCATTGACGTGTATAGTATGCAAAATTATGGAGAAGATTATCAGGAGGAGAGTGGTGGAGCACCTGGAACGGAACAAGAGTATAAATGCCAACCAGCACGGATTCATGGAAGGCAAATCCTGTGTCACAAACCTTCTGGAGTTTTATGATAAAATAACAGAAGTGAGACACGAGAGAGAGGGGTGGGTTGATTGCATCTTCTTGGACTGCAAGAAGGCCTTTGACACAGTTCCTCACAAGAGATTAGTGCAGAAGCTAGAGCATCAGGCGCATATAACAGGAAGGGCACTGCAATGGATCAGAGAATACCTGACAGGGAGACAACAACGAGTCATGGTACGTAATGATGTATCACAGTGGGCACCTGTGACGAGCGGGGTCCCACAGGGGTCGGTCCTAGAACCAGTGCTATTTTTGGTATATGTGAACGACATGATGGAAGGGTTAGACTCAGAAGTGTCCCTGTTTGCAGATGATGTGAAGTTAATGAGGAGAATTAAATCTGATGAGGACCAGGCAGGACTTCAAAGAGACCTGGACAGACTGGACACCTGGTCCAGCAAATGGCTTCTCGAATTTAATCCTGCCAAATGCAAAGTCATGAAGATAGGGGAAGGGCACAGAAGACCACAGACCGAGTATAGGCTAGGTGGCCAAAGACTGCAAACCTCACTCAAGGAGAAAGATCTTGGGGTGAGTATAACACCGAGCATGTCTCCGGAAGCACACATCAACCAAATAACTGCTGCAGCATATGGGCGCCTGGCAAACCTGAGAACAGCATTCCGATACCTTAGTAAGGAATCGTTCAAGACACTGTACACCGTGTATGTCAGGCCCATACTGGAGTATGCAGCACCTGTTTGGAACCCGCACTTGATAAAGCACGTCAAGAAACTAGAGAAAGTACAAAGGTTTGCAACAAGGATAGTTCCAGAGCTAAGGGGAATGTCCTATGAAGAAAGATTAAGGGAAATCGGCCTGACGACACTGGAGGACAGGAGGGTCAGGGGAGACATGATAACGACATATAAAATACTGCGTGGAATAGACAAGGTGGACAAAGACAGGATGTTCCAGGGAGGGGACACAGAAACAAGAGGCCACAATTGGAAGTTGAAGACACAAATGAGTCAGAGAGATATTAGGAAGTATTTCTTCAGTCATAGAGTTGTAAGGCAGTGGAATAGCCTAGAAAATGACGTAGTGGAGGCAGGAACCATACACAGTTTTAAGACGAGGTTTGATAAAGCTCATGGAGCGGGGAGAGAGAGGGCCCAGTAGCAACCGGTGAAGAGGCGGGGCCAGGAGCTAAGACTCGACCCCTGCAACCACAAATAGGTAAGTACAAATAGGTGAGTACACACACATACACATACACAAGGATGGAACCAGCAGAGGTCAGTCAGAGCAGAACAGAGCAACAAGGGCAAGCACACGCACAACTATCCTCAGAACCCCACAACATATCACACCATCCCAACACAAACTACAATCCATACCCACAGCTTCCACCCAACACCCAGCTATAGAATCCCACAGTATGCTACCAGGTCTCCCACCCTCACAGGCCCCCCAAACCACAGTGTTGGAAAGGAAACTGAAGGTATGGTACACAAACGCTGATGGAATAACAAATAAGTGGGATGAGTGGCACGAAAGAGTCAGAGAGGCATCACCAGACATCATAGCTCGCACAGAAACCAAGCTTACAGGTATGATAACAGATGCCATCTTCCCAACGGGATACCAGATCCTGAGGAAAGACAGAGGGAACAGGGGGAGTGGAGGACTGGCACTGCTGATCAAAAACCGATGGAATTTTGATGAGCTGGAGAGAGGAGACAGCGGAGAAGAAAGTAATTACATAGCAGGAACACTTCACTCTGGAGGTCCCAAGGTGGTAATTGCAGTGATGTATAACCCACCACAGAACAGCAGGAGGCCAAGGCAAGAGTATGACTAGAGCAATAGAGCGATGGTTGACACACTGGCTGCAGTGGCCAGAAGAGCTCATGCATGCAGGGCAAAGCTCCTGATCATGGGTGACTTTATCCACAAGGAGATCTATTGGGAGAACTTGGAGCCACATGGGGGCCAAGACACATGGATAGCTAAGATGATGGAGGTGATACTGGAAAACTTCATGTACAAACACGTAAGGGACACTACAAGAGAGAGAGAGGAGAGGATGAACTAGCAAGACTGGACTTAGTATTCACCTTGAGTAGTGCAGATACTGAGGACATCACATATGAAAGACCCCTTGGGGCCAGCGATCATGTGGTTTTAAGCTTCGAATACACAGAGCTACAAGTGGAGGGGGAAACAGGAAGGCCAGGACGAATGAAGCCAAACTACAAGAAAGGGGGACTACACGGGAATGAGGAACTTCCTGAACGGGGTTCAGCGGGACAGAGAGCTGGCAGGGAAGCCAGTTAATGAGATGATGGAATATGTAGCAACAAAATGCAAGGAGGCTGAGGAGAGGCTTGTACCCAAGGGTAACAGGAATAATGAAAAAGCCAGGATGAGCCCATGGTTCACCCAAAGGTGCAGGGAGGCAAAAACAAAGTGTGCTAGGGAATGGAAGAAATATAGAAGGCAAAGGACCCAGGAGAATAAGGAGAGCAGTCGTAGAGCCAGAAACGAATATGCACAGATAAGAAGGTAGGCCCAACGACAATATGAAAACGACATAGCAGTGAAAGTCAAATCTGACCTGAAACTGTTATACAGCCACATCAGGAGGAAAACAACAGTCAAGGACCAGGTAATCAGGCTAAGGAAGGAAGGAGGAGAGACAACAAGAAATGACCGTGAAGTATGTGAGGAACTCAGCAAGAGATTCAAAGAAGTGTTCACAGAGGAGACAGAAGGGGCTCCAGAAAGACAGAGAGGTGGGGCACACCACCAAGTGCTGGACACAGTACACAACCGAGGAAGAATTGAAGAGGCTTCTGAGTGAGCTAGATACCTCAAAGGCAATGGGGCCGGATAATATCTCTCCATGGGTCCTGAGAGAGGGAGCAGAGGCGCTATGTGTACCCCTAACAACAATATTCAATACATCTATCGAAACAGGGAGACTGCTTGAGGCACTGAAGACAGCAAATGTAGTCCCAATCTTTAAAAAAGGAGACAGACATGAAGCACTAAACTACAGACCAGTGTCACTGACATGTATAGTATGCAAAGTCATGGAGAAGATTATTAGGAGAAGAGTGGTGGAACACCTAGAAAGGAATGATCTCATCAACAGCAGCCAACATGGTTTCAGGGACGGGAAATCCTGCGTCACAAACCTACTGGAGTTCTATGACATGGTGACAGCAGTAAGACAAGAGAGAGAGGGTTGGGTGGATTGCATTTCCTTGGACTACGAGAAGGCGTTTGACACAGTTCCACACAAGAGATTAGTGCAAAAACTGGAGGACCAAGCAGGGATAACAGGAAAGGCACTACAATGGATCAGGGAATACTTGTCAGGAAGACAGCAGCGAGTCATGGTACGTGGCGAGGTGTCAGAGTGGGCACCTATGACCAGCGGGGTCCCACAGGGGTCAGTCCTAGGACCAGTGCTGTTTCTGGTATTTGTGAATACATGACGGAAGGAATAGACTCAGAGGTGTCCCTGTTTGCAGATGACGTGAAGTTGATGAGAAGAGTTCATTCGATCGAAGACCAGGCAGAACTACAAAGGGATCTCGACAGGCTGCAGACCTGGTCCAGCAGTTGGCTCCTGGAGTTCAACCTCATCAAGTGCAAAGTCATGAAGATTGGGGAAGGGCAAAGAAGACTGCAGATGGAGTGCAGTCTAGGGGGGCCAGAGACTACAAACCTCACTCACGGAAAAAGATCTTGGGGTGAGTATAACACCAGGCACATCTCCTGAAGCGTACATCAACCAAATAACTACTGCAGCATATGGGCGCCTAGCAAACCTCAGAACAGCATTCCGACATCATAGTAAGGAATCGTTCAGGACCCTGTACACTGTGTACGTTAGACCTATATTGGAGTATGCGGCACCAGTTTGGATCCCACACCTAGCCAAGCACGTAAAGAAACTAGAGAAAGTGCAAAGGTTTGCAACAAGACTAGTCCCAGAGCTAAGGGGGTATGTCCTACGAGGAGAGGTTAAGGGAAATCGACCTGACGACACTGAAGTACAGGAGAGATAGGGAGGACATGATAACGACGTACAAAATACTGAGAGGAATTGACAGGGTGGACAAAGACAGGATGTTCCAGAGATGGGACACAGCAACAAGGGGACACAGTTGGAAGTTGAAGACACAGATGAATCACTGGGATGTTAGGAAATTTTTTCAGCCACAGAGTAGTCAGGAAGTGGAATAGTTTGGGAAGCGATGTAGTGGAGTCAGGGTCCATACATAGCTTTAGGCAGAGGTATGATAAAGCTCACGGTTCAGGGAGAGTGACCTAGTAGCGACCAGTGAAGAGGCGGGGCCAGGAGCTTGGACTCGACCCCTGCAACCTCAACTAGGCGAGTACAACTAGGTGAGTACACACACACACACACACATACACACACACACACACACACACACATAAGGTAACAGAAATAAGACATAAGATAGAGGGATGGGTAGACTGCATCTTCTTGGACTGTAAGAAAGCTTTCGACACAGTACTACACAAGAGACTGATTCAAGAGCAAGAGGAGCAGGCAGGAATAGCAGTGAAACACTGCCATGTAATGTATACCTGGTGTCTACCCGGAGGGTGTTCCTGCGGTCAACGCCCCCGCTGCCCAGTCCTTGACCAGACCACTCTGAACCTGATAAACCATTCTGCTGCTGCTGGCCGCACGTGGGCCAACGTACGAACCACAGCCCGGTTGATCGGGTAATGGCTTTAGGTATCTGCCCAGCTCACTCGTGTAGACAGCCAGGTGGTCTATTGGTACTTCTGCTTATTCCTGGAAGGAGGCTGTTGAACATTCTTGGGCCCCGGACACTTACTGCTTTTCATTGGGAGTATGTGACACAGTCTACCAAGTCTTTTGCTTTCGTAGGGAATGATTTGTGTGTGTAGATTTGGGACCAGTCTCTCTAGGATTTTCCAAGTGAGAATTAAGATGAATCTATCTTCTCTCTCTCTCTCTTTCTTCCTCTCTCCTTCGCTCCACTGAATCCAGGTCAAGAGACTCCAAACGTTCCCAGTAATTAAGGTGTTTGACCTAACTTATACGTGCAATGAATGTTCACTTTTCATTCTCTAGATCTGTGATTTCACCTGCCTGGAATAGAGCTGTTAGTGTACAGCAGTATTCCAGCCTAGAGTGAAGTGCTATAGTAAACACGTGCAGTTGTACTGAACACCACCGAACACAGATACTTCATTCTAGAGAGGGTGTAGAGAAGAGAATACATGTCTTGCAATTTAGGTTGTGCAGATTACAAAGAGCGAATATCCAGATCCTTCCAGTAGCATCTCCCTGAAAAGACTGTCAATTACGATGATCGTAGACCTCATGCGATGGAACTGTCGCTTATTCACGGCAAAATGGTTGGTGCTTCAAACTTTAATGTCAGAAGTTTTAGCAGTTTGATTGTGATTACTGGAGACGATGCTTCTCCTTCATGTCCAGAAGGAGGAGGAGGAGGAGGAGGAGGAGCAGGAGGATGAAGATGAATAGGAGGAGGTGGAGGAGGAGGAGTATGCGGAAGAGGAGTATGATTCTAGATATAAAACATAGACCTGATCGTCACGACCACGTCTATGGGACAGTTGGCTTATGAACTCCACTGGATAAATTATATTGTAAATCCACTTTTCCTTCCTTCGTCTGTTTCTCTACTGCAGTAGGTTATCTTGAAGAGTGTATTAATACACACCCAAGTTGACATAATTTTGGCTCACAGCTTCGTTCTTTGCAGGTAGTGCTTCCCGTATACATAGCTTCTCTGAAGCAAGGTTTGGCAACGTTCGTTTTCACAAGTTTTGTCCGGAAACGTTCGTTTTCACAAGTTTGGTTTGGCAACGTTTGTGGCATGCAAAGAGTATCTTACAATTTATTCGACGTATGTCACACTCCATATAAACCCTCCTAACCAGCGAAACGGGTGCTAAGGGTTTAACGATCGATAGGGTACCCGTCGTTAAATCAGTACCTTGGTTCATTGACCAATCACAGGCAAGTCCACCAAAGCTGAAGCAACGTGGTTGACTTGCGGTAAGCATTGGCAGACTTGCCTACCTTCTGGTTGAGTACGGTACACTCTGGCTTTTGCTTTTCAATCTGTCGCCGTGGTGTTAATTTATTATTCTATCTGTACACACTGTACATAGTGTACATACCTGTATATAGCGGGTGAAGGCAAATACATTCTACTGCTAAGTTTTGTTTGCGTCACATTCCCATTACGACCAGGTCTCACTGGCCATTCATTACCTGTGCGCATAATAACGTTCGTTTTCACAAGAGCAATCATTTCCTGGTCGTGTTGTGTCGAGTGATGACTCGTGTTTGTTAGATGATTCAGAGCTCTGGCCGGTGGCTTTTAGTCTTCATTCATGTAAACGATAAATTGCAATGCCCCCATGTTTATTTTTGTAAGAGAGGGTTTGCGGATTAGAGGAAACGAAAGCAACGAAATACATTGCGTAACAATGGGAATTCTACGTGCATTCAAGTGTTACACATTTCCGTTTAAACACTGTGGAAATGAGCTCTGACTTTGAATTCCCACACCTTTTAGACATTAGTCGATCCCTTCATCAGTTTAAAAGATGGACGGCGTCTTGGTTGCATCTACACACACTAATTGCATCTACACACACTAATGGCATATATACATTCTAACTGCATCTATACGCTCTAATTGCATCTACATACATTAATTGCATCTACATACTTTGATTGCATCTACACACTTTAATGGCATCTACACACTTTAATGGCGTCTACACGCTTTAATGGTATCTCTGCACACTAATGGCATCTACACAAACTATTAAATATACCAACCATCTTCTAATTAGGATATACGAGTGCTGAACATTTGAAGCCGAGCAGCGGAGCCTGTCTCCACCTGTCTCCCGAAAACCAAATTTAGGAATGACCTACGTAATGTTATGCAGAGGACACCAACGAAAGTATTTATTTTCATGAATCCTGTCAAAGATACATACTGAAAATTTGGAGCCGATCGAATAAGGAGTTGTAATGGAATAAACGAAAATTTTGCTGAGAATGTTTCGAAAAATTTTAGTCTCGATTTTCTCTTCTCATTTGCATCTTAATTAAGATTCTCTTCAATACTTTAAGAAAAATATTTTATTTTCATTTTTTAAATTCATTTACAAAAAATTTGGAAAAAGTGTTGACAAATTGGCACCCACACAGCCAAAATCTAATTTTAAAAATTACTCCCTATTAAGATTCACCAGCATTTAGCGTTTGAAGCTGATCAGAAGAGACATTCTCTAGTTATTAAAGGGGAAGCAATTTGTTCAATAACAAAATTTTTATAGTCATAATCATAATTTTTAAAGGGGTGGACCGGTAAGCCAGCGAAAGGCTTCGATCAGATGATCAAAAACTCCAGCTGCGAGTTATATGATTAAGACCCACGTCAGGAAACATTTGTCCTGTTTCCTCACAAACCTTACCTAACTTAACTTTGTTAGGTAAAAAGGAAACAAGTGCAACTAATGTCATTTTATTGTGGCAACGTTTCGCTCACCAGGAACATTACTATTTCAGTAAAATGACAAATTTGCACCTCAGAATAAACTCACTGGGTCTCTTATCTCATCATCGATACGTTGAAACAAATGAGAAGAAATATTAGTTACTAAATGCAAAATGAATATCATTGCTTAATAAAATAGACAAATTAGAACTAATGCCACCCAAAAGTAGCATGAGCCTTGTGCTGAGAAAACAACACCAGTGATGAAAATCTAAAGCCGATCTGACGAGTCATTCTCCAGTTTTGGCACGGATTCCAACGATTTAATTTTTTCTTGTTATTTTACTACATCAACAAATTTTCCTGCAAGCAAACGGAACGTAATGGGTACTATCCTGACCCTAAGATACATCAGCTAGAAAATACTGACGCCGTTCTGAAATTGAAAGTCCAGGCAGTAGTACAAGGTAAAGGATAAAAGACAGAGAAATAAGACAGGAAACATCCGGTTTCATTACGCTGAGAATTTGGATCTTCTAATAAATTACATGTCAAAGGAAATCTCGCCTTATGTCACTCTTTGCTAGTGTGAAAAAAAAAAAAATTAGAACATTTGTGGACGGAATCTTGCAACAGGTAGATCTGGATTGGCTTGAAGAGTTGTTAAACAAATAAGAACATAAAGAAGGAACATTGTAATAGGCCTACTGGCCTATGCAAGGCAGGTCCAATCCTCCCAACGGCTTAATCTCTGACCTAGTGAGGTGAGACACGTCACTTATTAAGGGAGGAGCACAGCATCCGACTTAGTAGTACAAGCTAGTTAGGTCCAACTCTAGATCCAACTCACACCCACCCACACCCACTCATGTATTTATCCAACCTATTTTTTAAACAACACAACGTCTTAGCATCTATGACGGTACTCGGGAGTTTGTTCCACTCATCCACAACTCTATTACCAAACCAGTGCTTTCTTATTTTCTTCCAGAATCTGAATTATTCCAATTTAAAACCATTGCTGCGAGTCCTGTCTTATGTTAGATATTTTTAGCACGCTATTTACATCCCCTTTATTAATTCCTGCTTTCCATTTATACTCCTCAATCATGTCCCCTTTAATTCTACGCCTTTCTAGAGAGTGCAGGTTCAGGGCCCTCAGTCTATCCTCATAGGGAAGATGTCTGATACATGGGATCAACTTTGTCATCCTCCTTTGTACGTTTTCCAGAGCATTTATATCCATTCTGTAATGTGGTGACCAGAACTGTGCAGCATAATCTAAATGAGGCATAACCAAAGATATATAGAGTTGAACAACCTGAGGACTTCTGTTATTTATACTTCTTGCTATGAAGCCAAGGATTCTGTTAGCTTTATTGCGAACACTTATGCACTGTTGTCTTGGTCTCAAATTACTACTAACCAGAACTCCTAAATCCTTTCGCAATCCGTAATATTTAGAACTTTGCATTTATTTGTCTTAAACTGCATCTGCCACTTCTCCGACCACTGTATCAGTCTATTCAAATCGTCCTGGAGTGCTCTAAGGTCCTCGTTAATTAAGTTTCCTCAGTAGTCTCTGATGTGGAACTTTATCGAAAGCCTTACTGAAGCCCATATACACAATATCATATTCATTTCCATGATCTACCTCCTCAAATACCTTAGTGAATAAAGTTAATAAATTTGTAAGACAGGAACGCCCCTTTGTAAAATAGTGCTGAGATTCATTAATCAATTTATGCCTTCTGCCATTTCATCACAGCGCACATGAAACATATATTAGCAGCGTAAGTGAAGCAGGCAAATCTTATAACTACCTTTAGAATCCTCAGTAAAAAATCTTTTAGGATATTGTACACGGCGTACATCAGACCAATTGAAATACGCAACGCCAGCTTGGAGTCAACAACCAACAAAGCACGTTCAGTTGACAGTTACGCTAGTTCCAGAACGAACAGAGTTGAACAAAGTTAAGAGGCTTTAAAAATCTGATAACCTTGGAAGATATAAAGACAAAGTCATGAGAACGACATGTGGTCCAAACAGAGGCATACAATAGGTAGAAGCTAAGAACACAAATGAACTACAAATTATAAAAAAAATATTTCAGTAAGAATGTGGTAAATATGTAACGTGAGCTAAATGAGGATGTAGTTCAAGCAAACTTCATACACATTTTCAAGAATACTGTACAGTAGACATGACAGATCAGGAACTAGTGCATGCCGGGCAAATTTTGATGTTAAGAGGAGGAGCCAACAACCGTATCAAACCCCACAAATATAAATCGGTGATTACAGTTCAGCAGAGACTATAATACACAAAATAATATGGGATAAAGTTACAAATGTGTACAATGGAACTCGGAAAGCAACATACAATTAACGCAGTCGAGGTTGTTTATTTATGAAAAGTTTAAATGTGGAGAGTCTCACATTTATAAAAACTTATTTTCTTACCCATTTTAAAATTTATGTACATAATTACTCTCAATTGTGTCCTTTGGCTATCTATTATGTATAATTTCCACAGGATTAAGGATAAAATGTTTTCCTTCGTTGGACTAAAATAGCTTAAGTATAATTTAAACAAAAATTCCCGTTTTTAATGGTCCAGTATATATATGGTTTTTCTGTATCAAGATTATAATTTTCTGCAATAATTTTAAATACTTGTATAAAGTTATCTCTAAATCTTTGCCTTCCAAGGCACTTATCAATGAACTTCATATGATTTTCATGTCTGAACTTCATCTTCGTCATTCACTGCTACCTGAAATGTAAAACAAGTAACGTGTGCAACGGTAGAAAATTAGCATAATATTCTCGGGTCGAAATTTCTACCAATAGAACCAGAAATAATGTTTACTTCTTTTATTTTTGGTGCCTCGGTAGACTGCTTCCTCGTATGTTATCATTTTGTTTACTAAACGAAGGTCATTCTTTTTATTTTCTTTTATTAGACACTTTTGGTACAACAATTTTTGGCGATTTCCTTTATATAATATCTCATATTTACCTGCATTTATTCGTCCATTTTTTTTTATTTGTCTAAGTTGGCTTATAATAAATTGTATCTCTTCTCCCTAGTCATGTTTTCTTTATTTTGTTAAATCTCCATTGTCTAGCATATTTCACTGTCAATGACAATTGAGGAATTCTAACAAATTCATTAAAATGATTTTTTCTTGCAAATTACCCGTTGCTTTCTAATTACGAAGTGATCTAAAAATTTTAACGAGTTACCGTATGTAATAATTTATGTCACACCAATGGGAAGGTAGTTGAGTGAAACGTTTTTTAGTTTGAGTAGCATCTGGTAGTTTACACTCATGTAGCATCTTGCTGCTGCTGATAATTAGTTACATAACATTGTTTGTGGCTTTGCAATTTGGTGTCAACATTCATGTTGAAAATGGTATGTAAAGACAAATTGATGATTAAGACGCATGTACAACAGTTGGGTTTCTTTATTGTTGAAAGGTTTCGCCTACACAGTAGGCTTCTTCAGTCAAATACAGAGACAGCAGGTGTAGTAATGAAATGATGTAATCAGTCCAGTAACCTTGGAAAAATAGCATTTGAGGTGGTCAGTCCCACTTTTGCCACCACCGCCTACCACCATTTCCATCAACACCACCATCACCTCCGCAACACCATCACTGCCACCAACAACACCACACAATCACCACCAACACCCACCACCACGCCATCACTATACCATCACGACAACCACCACCCCCACACCATAGCCGCCATCATACCATCACCAGCAAACCCTATCACCATGAATATCATCACCAACACCATACCCTTCCACCACCAGAGTTGCCAGTTACCCATTTTCAATAACAAAAACAACACTTTTTCATAATTAAGGGTCAGGAGTCCTGGAGGTTCCGGTTACTGATCTTTGAATTGTACTTTGTAGAATCATACCTTATAGGTCTCAATATTTTTTATCATTCCTTATTGGATTCCTATGTTCAGTATCATGCTTCTGGCCCAGCTGGCCGCAGGACTCAAGGTCGGCTAACTGGTTTCCCTGAATCTTTTCACAAAATATTACCCTGCTCACACTCCAACAGCTCGTCAGGTCCAAAACCATTCATCTCCTTTCACTCTTATCTAACACTCTCACACATGCCTGCTGCATGTCCAGGCCCCTTGCACACAAAACCTCTTTTACTCCCTCTATTCTTTCCTAGGACGACCCCCTACCCTGTCATGTAGGGGGGGTAATGATTGAATAGGATGTAAGTGGAATATGGGAGTAAGGGATTATATAGGGAGGGGAGAGGCAGGCGAGGTGGTAGGAGTGAGATGATTAGCGGAGGTAGGTAGGTAATGACAGGTCAGTGGTGACCACCACGACACTCTCATTAACTCTACAATACTCACTAACATATGCCTCGCCCACTCTTCACTCATATATAAACATAATAAAATATAAGAAATAGGAATAGCAAATAACGGGGACAGTGAATATTACTATTCTACTCAAACACAGTTTATTATTAAGTCTTTGTACAATAATATATTTGGGAACAGAGCATTATTGTGGTTTAGATAAATGGGATGGTACACATAAGCAGTGAGACAGGGAACACAATCAACTTGACCAAAATGAATGTAACTTACAATATAGCACAGAGGACAGTTCACTACAGGAACTAAGCCACAGGTCCCAAGACCTACACAGCACGGGTACTGCGCCAAGCCAGTACTCTGCCCAATGCCTCCAACAGTCTCCTCCAGAGACTTCAGCAGCCTTCTCCCGAGCCCTGCACCCCAGCAGCAGCTCCTCTCGAAATGTCTCTGCTCAGGAGCTCTGCATCCCAGCAGCAGCTCCGCTCGAATCTCATGATCATGCTCTTCCTTGGGCTTTTATGGTGGTCCAAGCACCCTCCACAACCACGTGTACGACCTGACGCCTAGGTCCGAGGCGTCAAGAACAAAAGACCTCAGACGTGGGCGTGGCTACAGACGTTTGCCAAGGCAAGGTGTGACCATATAATTGGTTAAAATAGGTCTCCCCAGAGACCTCACAAGCCCAGCTTGACTACATCACAACCCCTCCTCCCCTCCACTACATAATTATTCACCCTCCAACCATTCCATTTTGCTCCACCCTTTCTAAATGACCAAACCACCTCAATGACCCCTCTTCAGCCCTCGGAATAATATTTTCTGTAACTCCACACCTCCTCCTAATTTCCACACTACTAATTCTCTGCAAAATATTTACACCACACACATTGCCCTTAGACAGGACATCTTCACTGCCTCCAGCCATCTCCTTGCAACATTCACCACCCATGCTTCACACCCATATAAGAGTGTTGGCACTACTCTCGTACATTCCAATCTTTGCTTCCATGGATAACGTCTTTTTGTCTCCACAGACACCTCATTGCACCACTCACCTTTTTTCCTTCATCAGTTTTAGAGTTAACTTCGTCCTTCATAAATCCATCTGCTGACAAATCTACTCCCAAATATATGAACACATTTACTTCTTCCATACTCCCTCCCACCAATGTGATATCCTATTTTTATTTACCTAACTCGTTTGATACCCTTATCACCTTACTCTTATATATGTTCACTTTCAACTTTCTTTACACACCCTCCCAAACTCGTCCATAAATCTTTGCAATTTCTCTTTAGAACCTACGAAAAACAGTACCATCAGCTAAAAGTAACCGTGTCGACTCCCATGTTGTATTTGATAACCCATGATTTACTACCACCCCTCTCCCCAACACCCTGGCATTTACTTCTTTAACAACTTCATCTATAAATATGTTAAACAACCATGGTGAAATTACACACCCGTGGCTAAGACCTACTTTTACCGGGAAGTAGTCTCCCTCTCTTCTACACACCCTAACGTGAGCCTCACTATCTTCATAAAAACTCTTTACAGCATTTAGTAACTTACTACTTATTCGATACACTTGACAATTGCCACATTGATCCCCTATCCACCCTATTACATGCTTTTTCTAAATCCATAAATATAATGAAAACATCCCCACCCTTATCTAAATATTGTTCACTTATATGCTTCAATGTAAACACTTGATCTACATATCCCTACCTATTCTAAAGTCATTTGTTCATCTGCAATCCTGCTCTCTGTCTTACCTTTAATTCTTTCATTAATAACCCTACCATACACTTTACCTGGTATACTCAGCAAACTTATTCCCCTATAATTTATGCAATCTCTTTTTCCCCTTTTCCCTTATATTTAGGAATTATACATGCTCTCTGCCATTCCCTAGGTAGCCTCCCCTCTTTTAAACATATATTGAACAAAAGTATCAACCACTCTAACATTATATCCCCCCCGCCTAAACATTTCTGCCATGTTCCATCAGATCCAGCTGCTTTACCCCCTTTCGTTCTACCTAAGGCCTCACACACCTCCCCCACACTCACATCTACATATATATATATATATATATATAAGCAAAACAACCACTGTGAAAGAGTAGTGAAATTCCAAGCGCATTCGTGACTACTCACATTGTCAAGGAACTATGAAAGTAATACATCAAAGGAAGGCAATTAAAGGGCTTAGACTACACCTCACAGTCAACCCCCACAACAAAGAAACACCTGACGCGCGACAATACCGGCATTGTCGCGCGTCAGTTGTTTCTTTGTTGTGGGGGTTGACTGAGAGGTGTAGTCTAAGCCCTTTAATTGCCTTCCTTTGATGTATTACTTTCATAGTTCCTTGACAATGTGAGTAGTCACGAAAGCACTTGGAATTTCACTACTCTTTCACAGTGGTTGTTTTGCATAATTTAAAATCACCTGTTTACTGTGATCTTATTAAATATATATATATATATATATATATATATATATATATATATATATATATATATATATATATATATGTATATGTCGTGCCGAATAGGTAAAACTGGTCGGTTAGCAAGAACTCGTTTAAAATTAAGTCCTTTCTAAAATTTTCTCTTATGTATTTAAAGATATATTTTTCATTTATATTTATATAAAAAAATTAATGATTTTGTACCAAAAGAACCTTAGGAAACTTACCTAACCTAATTACAACAAGCGCAATTTAATTTAGCCTAATCCAACTAAAGTTTACAATAATGTAATAATAAACAAACACAATGAAATATATTTTTCGTTAGATTCAGAATTATTTTTGCGAAATTTGTGCATACACAAATTTTCGCTTCCACTATTCGGCAAGAAGTGCGTTGCTATTTAAGCCAAACTGCAAGTTTTACTTATTCGGCACGACACGCGCACACACACACAGAGACACACACAGAGACACACACACACACACACACACACACACATATATAAATATATTTATTATTATTATTGTGTGTGTGTGCTCGCGTAGTTGTGGTTGCAGGGGTCGATTCACAGCTCCTGGCCTGTGTGTGTGTGTGTGTGTGTGTGCGCGCGCGCGCGCTTAACAATTCGCAATCAGTCAAAATTATTTACAAACATTATCTCAGCCCACAGCAGGATTCGAACCTGCACATTCGGCGTCAGAGTCCACAGTACTTTAACCACACAGCCAGACTCCAGGAAGTTTGATGTGGATAAAGTACTGTGTACTCTGATGCTGAGTTTGCAGTTTCGAATCCTACTGAGGACTGACAGATAATATTTGCTACTTTAATATTTTTAAGGAAAGTTTAAATATCAAGTTTTTATTCATCAGTATTAAGTTAAGTCATTAGATATTTATATTAATGATCCATCTGCTGATGATGATTCACGCCAAGTTCTTAATAGAATAAGCATTATTAATTCAGTTAGCAGTAAATTATTCACTTTTAATTTTACTTTTAATAATTTATATACACAAGGAATGTGAATGTACTCTCCTTCATGACCGACCTTAGCTAATTTATCTTTTCATCATTATAACATCTTTTGTCGATGACTCTCAACCTGAAATGTCAACAGAATTCTGATGTTATATGGTGATAACTTTATAGTTTTGAGGTTACTATTCAGACTGAGTCATTTGATGACAACGCTGCCCGAAACTCCCTTAATGCAGTAGATCGTAAGTCATCTTTAAGAGAATCATGTCTACATTTTTACAAAGTGTTGACACGCTGAATGTCTCTGATATCCATCAAACATAATTTCCTTATCAAATCACCTCTTCTAAACGTTCCATACAAATATTGCTATAAACTGGGCACTCACAAAATAAAATGAAGTTCATATTTTTTTTTATCTCCAGCTAGAAGTAGTGAGCTTAATTTTGACGATCCTGTTGTAACTCTTTCTTGCTCATATGAAACGCATCAGTTTATTTGTTTTAACTGTGCTTTTAAAAATAGTGAAGGTACCTTTCGAAAACTGAAGGCCAGAACTTTAATCACAATGGGTTATGACACAAGAATCTTACACCTCTTACCAAATCTCCTTATTCAGCAATTTAAAATGCTCTGAAAAAAAACAAGAACCCTTTACAAATGCCTTAAGATTTAAAGATTACAGCTATGTCTCAGAGCCGATAGTATTAAAGAATTATACATAACTTACATATTAGACAATTTAAACCTGGTTTTAATGACACTGAATCTGCAACTAACTTGTTTGGAAATATTTGCAGCTTCTTTATGTTTGGTTTGGTTTCCATTATTATTATTATTTATTAATCAATTATTGTGGCATGTGATGAACATTAATTGTTTTTGTTTTTCATACTGTAGTAAAAAACACTTCTCCTGTTAAATTTCTGTTATTAGTTTTTAAGTGTGTCAGCCTTCGATAATGTAGACTGTACTCTAAGAATATGCTAAATCCCTAAAATCACTTGTTTCCACTCACTCAGATCGAGCAAGCACACACTCCCTAAAGCCCTTCCTCTGTGTGTGTGTTTAAATTATTTACATGAGCTCCTTAAATAGCATAAGCTTAATAACTGTGCAAGAAACCAGTCTTTTTTGCCTTCCACTGCACAAACGCTCATACCACATTTAATATATAAATATCTACAGGCTCTGATATAACACAAAAATAGTTTAATGTTCTGAGGAATTTTTCTCTACACTTTTGACAAAACCCAGAAGAGAGAGCAAATGAGTTAAGAAAAGAAAACGCAAGCATCGGTAGCATCTCCTGCTGCTTTCCTTGAACGTTGTGGAATTTCAAGAAAAGCAACTGGGATACTCTGCACCGACAACTTGCTGCTTTACTCATTCTTTTCTGGGACGAAAAAGAAGAGTTCGTGGAATCTTGGAGAATTCCCTGAGGTTGTCTCAGTCACTGCCACACCACTTGCATAGAATGTATACAAGGTGCCTGCTGCCAGACATGTTATAAGACTTGAGTGCATCTCACGGTGAAATGAATATACTATTTACGGTGTTAGCACATCACATTATTACAAGAACATGCAAAGTCTAAGATTTGAGCGCTTCACACTGTTACACGAACACTCACAGTTTTTAAGATGTGAGCACGTTACACTGTTACATGGACACAGTCATTAAGATGTGAGCACGTTACACTGTTACATGAACACAGTCGTTAATATGTGAGTACATCACACTGTTACATGAACACAGTCATTAAGATGTGAGCACATCACTGTTGCATGAACACATTCATTAAGATGTGAACACATCACACTGTTAAATGAACACAGTCATTAATATGTGAGCACATCACTGTTACATGAACACAGTCATTAAGATGTGAGCACATCACTGTTACATGAACACATTCATTAAGATGTGAACACATCACACTGTTACATGAACACAGTCATTAAGATGTGAGCACATCACTGTTACATGAACACAGTCATTAAGATGTGAGCACATCACTGTTACATGAACACAGTCATTAAGATGTGAGCACATCACTGTTACATGAAGCACACAGATCTTAAAAATTGAAAACCCGTTAACTTTACAAATATTTTTATATATGTTATGAAGAATTAGAAATCTACATAATATAATGCGAAATAAGAGTTGGTCTCTACATAAATTTAAGGTACGTTGTAAACTTCCTCTCCAGATATAGTACTGCTCAGACTTTTTTTTAGATTTTTCCACTAAATTTGCACACTACTAAACGTTTGCAGTAATAGTTCCATTAAATTTCCCAAAATGTTACTGGATTCACTCTACAAACATTAAATTTTCAATGTACGGCATGAACAATCTCTACTTACTAGAGAAGACCCTCCCCAGCCCATTACCACCACAGACTGTGCGATCAGTGAACGTTCGGGATGACTTCCAGAGATCAAGTATGTTGAGTGACCTTCCAGGCTATAAGGAAGACAAGATAACACCTGAATCAGTCTACATACATAACTAAAAAAAAAAAATCACGTTTGTGATGGCTGAACAACTGATCACCTAAAGTCGTAGACAATACACAAATAACCCGCACAGAGGAGAAAGGGAGCTACTGTAGTGCACGTAGCTGCACTACTGTAGTGCACCTAGCTGTACTACTGTAGTGCACGTAGCTGCACTACTGTAGTGCACCTAGCTGTACTACTGTAGTGCACGTAGCTGCACTACTGTAGTGCACGTAGCTGCACTACTGTAGTGCACGTAGCTGCACTACTGTAGTGCACGTTGCTGAACTACTGTAGTGCACGTAGCTGCACTACCGTAGTGCAATTAGCTGCACTACTGTAGTGCAGGCAGCTGCACTACTGTAGTGCAGGCAGCTGCACTACTGTAGTGCACGTAGCTGCACTACTGTAGTGCACGTAGCTGCACTACTGTAGTGCACCTAGCTGCGCTACTATAGTGCACCTAGCTGCGCTACTATAGTGCACCTAGCTGCGCTACTGTAGTGGACGCAGCTGCACTACTGAAGTGCACGCAGCTGCACTAGTGAATTGCACACAGCTGCACTACTGTAGTGTATGCAGCTGCACTAAGATAGTGAACATAGCTGCACTACTGTAGTGCACGTAGCTGCACTGTAGTGCACGTAGCTGCACTACTGTAGTGCACGTAGCTGCACTGCTGTAGTGCACCTACCTGCACTATTGTAGTGCACCTACCTGCACTACTGTAGTGCACCTACCTGCACTACTGTAGTGCACCTACCTGCACTACTGTAGTGCACCAAGCTGCACTACTGTAGTGCACCGAGCTGCACTACTGTAGTGCACCTAGCTACACTACTGTAGTGCACCTAGCTACACTACTGTAGTGCACCTAGCTACACTACTGTAGTGCACCTAGCTGCACTACTGTAGTGCACCTAGCTGCACTACTGTAGTGCACCTAGCTGCACTACTGTAGTGCACGTAGCTGCACTATCGTAGTGCACCAACCTGCACTAACGTAGTGCACCTACCTGCACTAACGTAGTGCACCTACCTGCACTATTGTAGTGCACCTACCTGCACTACTGTAGTGCACCTACCTGCACTACTGTAGTGCAACTAGCTGCACTACTGTAGTGCACCTACCTGCACTATTGTAGTGCACCTACCTGCACTATTGTAGTGCACCTAGCTGCACTACTGTAGTGCACCTAGCTGCACTACTGTAGTGCACCTAGCTGCACTACTGTAGTGCACCTAGCTGCACTACTGTAGTGCACGTAGCTGCACTGCTGTAGTGCACCTAGCTGCACTGCTGTAGTGCACCTAGCTGCACTACTGTAGTGCACCTAGCTGCACTACTGTAGTGCACCTAGCTGCACTACTGTAGTGCACCTAGCTGCACTACTGTAGTGCACGCAGCTGCACTACTGCAGTGCACCTAGCTGCACTACTGTAGTGCAGCTAGGGAGACGGCGGGGAGCTTGTCACCAAGCTCCCCCTGGACTCCCTCTGGCCGGGGGAACGCGCGGTCAGAGGGAGACGGCGGGGAGCTTTTCGCCCAAGCTCTCCCCAGACTCCCTCTTGCCGGGGGAACGCCCGGTCACAGGGAGACGGCGGGAAGCTTGTCGCCAAGCTCCCCCCGGACTCCCTCTGGCCGGGGGAACGCGCGCTCAGAGGGAGACGGCGGGGAGCTTTTCGCCCAAGCTCCCCCCGGACTCCCTCTGGCCGGGGGAACGCCCGGTCACAGGGAGACGGCGGGAAGCTTGTCGCCAAGCTCCCTCCGGACTCCCTCTGGCCGAGGGAATGCGCGGTCAGAGGGAGACGGCGGGGAGCTTTTCGCCCAAGCTCCCCCCGGACTCCCTCTGGCCGGGGGAACGCCCGGTCACAGGGAGACGGCGGGGAACTTGTCACCAAGCTCCCCCCGGAATGTAGACAGCCTGTACTGTCTGCACACACAGCCCATGCTGTCTGCCAGCTTAGTTCATATTTCGCTCCATGCTGGTGCTGCCACCTATAGGCGTTGCCACTTCAGCCTGCCTGCCCTTGCCTCACTCTCACAGCGGCCTAGCAGCTCTCTCTCGTGGGATGGCCCTCCCGGGCCATGGGCACAACACACAAGCCTGTGTACCCACCACGACCTTTCAATAAATTAAGAAGCCTCCGAAGAGGTATATCATTTAACCACCCGCTTACAGCCTACCAATAAACCCATTAAACATTGGTAGCAGCGGTGGTCGCAGCAGTGTGTTTGCCCAGAGAGAGGAAGGAAGGAATGAAGTTGTTCACTTCATCCCCCTACACAACAAACTTCCGTCTCTCAACGAGTTATCCTGATGTCGTGTCTGCACGTTTGAGCATCCAGACACAGGTACAAGCAGGATCCAGGCCGAAATTTGCCGAAATTCTCCGAGAATTGTAAGTGACCCCATTGACCCCACGCTACAGCGTCCCACGCTGTTTCCCAAGTCATGTGTTCAGCGTCTCTTGTATGTTGCTGCTGTTGTTGTTCAGCTCAGCACAGCAGTTTCAGCAAGCCAGAGTTGAGTTTTGTGGCGATTTCTGCATCCAGTGTGAGTTCTCCACGTGTTTGTGGGAAGAGGAAGTGGCCGCTCCTTGCCTCGCCCTGCTGTACTCTCACACCTCACCAGCCTACCATACACTCACCACTGCCCACTCCCTCTGCTGTGTTTTCTGCTGTTTTTCGTGTGAATTCTTTGCCAGTGCTGTGTATCAGAGTGCCCGAGGCCACTCGAAGCTACGTGGATCAGCATGCCACGTAGATCACGACGCCACGTGGATCCCAACGCCACGTGGGTGTGGGCGATGTCACGTGGATCTACAAACCATGTGAGTTACCGAGCCAGATGTCCCAGGCTTCATGCTGTGGTCTGCTGCCCGCATCACATTGACGTCACCCACGATGCTGCCCGACTTCATGACGTCACGATGTCTGCCTGACGTCACCTCGAGATGTCTGCTGACGTCACAGTGCTGCTGACGTCACCTCGCGACATCACGCCTGACATCACATGATGTCACCATCGAGTGTTCAGTAATTGTTTCAGTATTGTCGAGAAGATTGAGAGAAGATATTTGTCGTGTGTTAATTAATTCCTCTCAGTCAGTGTTCTCACATTTTAGTATGTCTTAGTCAGTTTTATGCACAGAAAAGCATCATTTGCTAGTTTAAGCCATGTTGTACCGCATGTACCGCGGGTGTGTAAAGTTTCCGTGTGTCCAGTGAGGTCTGAGCCAGACCTGAGTAGCACCACTGTGCTAAGTCACCTGTGTGACCAGTACGTTTGACAGATGATGTCAAGTCAGCCCCCGAGTGAACGAGTCCCCTTGTACAGAAAGCTTTTATGCTCGTCGCTCGTGATGTTCTGCAGAATCGTACCTGCTACGATTCCCATCGAGATTTGTTTCACTTCACCTCCAGACCTTCAGAGTGCAGTTATATGTAGAGAAACAAGTCTGGGGATGCTTAGACTAACCTCTGCTATAACTCCAACTGCTGAGAAAATGATACTCGCCAAGCCGCAGTTAGCCCTGTCGGCAGGCACTGTGTCAGCCTCATGTCACAAGCTTCAGTGAGCAGCCTGCACAAAGATGATGTCACTTTGACTGCTAGCTCGCTCATTGCAGTCTGGTGTATGATGTTAAGACTCCCAGATGTTTCGCCCAGCCGTCTGTGCCACGGCTCGCTCCACAACTCGCTCCACGCTCGCCGGCAGTGACAGCCCAGCTTCAGTACCAGTCGAGAAGTGTCCTCCTGAGTCACTTGCCAGAAGTCCTGCCCAGTTGCCGAGTTTTGTCGACGCCTCACTCGAGGGCACCAGCATGTCGTGCCCCAGGTTGAGTGAAAACCTGCAGCGACTCCTACGATGACTGCTTCACCATTCCAGAGGAGACCGTACCCTGTTACGTCACAGCTCAGCCGCAGCGATGTCTCCCGTGTTGCAGTATCTGTCCAGATGCAGGAAGGCGTGCAGTGATGCCCATCGACGGTCACAGGGAGACGGCGGGGAGCTTTTCGCCCAAGCTCCCCCCAGACTCCCTCTGGCCAGGGGAACGCCCGGTCACAGGGAGACGGCAGGGAGCTTGTCGCCAAGCTCCCCCGGACTCCCTCTGGCCTGGGGAACGCGCGGTCAGAGGGAGACGGCGGGGAGCTTGTCGCCCAAGCTCCCCCCTGACTCCCTCTGGCCGTGGGAACGCCTGGTCAGAGGGAGACGGCGGGGAGCTTGTCGCCCCAAGCTCCCCCTGGACTCCCTATGGCCGGGGGAACGCCCGCTCAGAGGGAGACGGCGAAGAGCTTGTCGCCCAAGCTATCCCCGGCATGTCCCGATTTTTCGTATTGAACCACGTCTCAGTTAAGGCAAATACATCACTGTTACCTGCACTAGCAACTAGTCTCAACTCGTCCATCTTATTCCTAGCACTACGACTATTTGTGTAATATATATTTAAGGACCCTCCTTTCTCTTTCCTCTTCCTGCTCCTTTCTGTTATTCCATTAAACCTATTACTGTCCTTGTCACCTAGTGTCACTGGCTTTCCAATATCCACCTCTTTTTGCCTATTATTAGTTCTCCTAATACTCGTATTACTACACTGGGACTTCACTGTTTCCCCGCCAAAACCCATACCACTAACCATTCTTAGTTTAAAGACCTAAGAGCTCCCTCCACTGCGTTGGACAGTGCTCCCACCCCAAACCTAGATAAGTGAACCCCATCCCTGGCATACATTTCATTTCTGCCATAGAAGAGATCCCAGTTGTCAATGAATGTTACCGCATTTTCCTTACAGTATTTGTCCAGCCAGCAATTGACACCAATTGCTCTGGACAACCATTCATTTCCAACTCCTCTCCTTGGCAAAATACCACATATGACAGGGTTCCCACCCTTCCTCCTAATTATCTCTATTGCTGACCTATACCTGCTAATGAGGTCCTCCTACGTCTGCCAACATCGTTGCCTCCAGCACTGGGACAGATAATAGCATTGCTTCCATTACTTCTCATAATGTCATCCAGACGGCTAACAATATCCTTCATCCCAGCTCCAGGAAAACACACTCTTGTCTCCTACTCCTGTATTTATCCAACTCATGTATTTTTCCAACCTAAATTTGAAACTACCCAAGGTTTTGGCCTCAATAACCCAATTAGATAGACTGTTCCACTCATCAACTACCCTATTTCCAAATCAATATTTTCCTATATCTTTTCTAAATCTAAACTTGTCTAATTTGAATCCATTACTGTGGGTTCTCTCTTGGAAAAATATCCTCAAGACCTTATTTATATCCCCTTTATTGATACCCATCTTCCACTTATACACTTCGATCATGTCTCCCCCTCATTCTTCGTCTAACAAGTGAATGTAATTTAAGGGTCTTCAATCTTTCTTCATAAGGAAGATTTCTAATGATATATATTAATTTAGTCATTCTACGCTGAACGTTTTCTAACAAATATATGTCCATTCTGTAATATGGAGACCAAAACTGAGCTGCATAATCTAGGTGAGGCCTTACTAATGACGTATAAAACTGTAATATATGACGTATGAAGCTGTAATATCCTTTCTAAATCTAAACTTGTCTAATTTGAATTCATTACTGCGGGTTTTCTCTTGAAGAGATATCCTCAAGACCTTTTTTATACCCCCTTTTTTGATACCCATCTTTCACTTATACACTTCGATCATGTCTCCCTTCATTCTTCGTCTGTTGTGTCGGTATTTTATACCATTTATTTCCATCCAAGATGTCCTCTCTTGAGCAACTCTATCAGCAGCTAAAGGAACTGAGGATGGCTAAGCTTGAGATAAAACGACTGACTAAGGAAAACAAGAAGATTCGTAGTAATCCTCCTGTTGAGAATCCTCAAGCCAAGAAAGTAACCTGGACAGTGGCTGGAAAGCATGGGACAAAGTTAAGGATCAAGAGGACGGATGGAGTGGTAGAATCAAGGAAGATCCAGGAAACTGTTGTGGAAACATTGAACCCATTCTCAGTTTACCCGATGACTGAGAGTCGACTACTGGGAGCATGTGCAAGAAAGGTATACAGTACCGACAAGATGAAAGTTAAGACACACATGCAACATCTGGTTATCTTTATTGTAGACGTTTCGCCATCCAGTGGCTTTATCAATACAGATTCTAGGACATAAATAGAAGACAGTAGAACTATATAGTGATTCTGGAGCAAAGGCAAGAAGACTGGCGTTTATATAGACGTCAGTGGATAGGGGCATGTAGCAGACGAGGGCATAGTCACTGGTAGGCGGGATTCCCCAGTGGAAGTAGGTCCTACCCAAAGGGATGGGTTAGTTGTAGTAGCCGTGAAGAAGGTCTTGTAGATGTTCTCTGAACCAAGATTTCATGATGTTTCAGTGTCTGACAAGTTGTGCAAGAAAGGTATAAAATACCGACAAGATGAAAGTTAAGACACATGTGCAACATCTGGCTACCTTTATTGTAGACGTTTCGCCATCCAGTGGCTTTATCAATAAAGATTCTAGGACATAAATAGAAGACAGTAGAGCTTTTTTTAATAAATGTCATAGTGTTTGCTTACGTGTCTTTCTAAACCACCATTAACCATAACGCGTGTGTGATAAATGGTTTTGAAAACCGACAAGTTGAAGATTGAGACATTTATGCAACATATGGGAATCTTGTATGAGTGAATATTAAAATGGTATAAAATACCGACAGGTTGTTAGGTAAGACACATATATAATAGTTAGGTATCTTTATTTCGAAATGAAGATACCTAACTGTTGCATATGTCATCTAACAATCTTGTATGGAGTGATGAAGCCATTGTATGGCGAAACGTTTCCTCAATAAAGATACCAACGTATTGCATGTGTGTCTAATTTATCAACAGCATCTCACAGACTTCTGATTCGCGATCCCTTTCCAAGTCACAAAAGTAAGATTCCAAAAACAAACGAGCTGCCCTTTTTGTTACGAACATAAACACAAACAGGCAAATACATGACAATGGCGTTATTTCTTAAAGAAGGCAGTCCAATCAAATGGTGGAGAGAAAATATGATAGTTCTTCCATCTGTGGCAAACCTAGCTAGTTCACCTTCTCTTCAAGAAAGTGAAAATATAAACACATGAGCAGAAAAATGCGATCCTTTATTGACAACGTTTCGCCTACATAGTGGGCTTTATCAAGACACAATAAAGGATCACATTACACCGCTTATGTGTTTATATTTCCACTGTGTCGGTATTTTATACCATTTATCTCAAGGAAGTGAAAAATTGGTCATCACTGGAGAGACCATCAACTCACCTCACAGGCATACGCTGATGTTCCTCAACTTGAGTTCGTTGATAAATTAGACACATGTGCAACACTTGGGTATCTTTCATGAGGAAACGTTTCGCCACACAGTGGCTTCATCGGTCCATACAAAGGAGAATGGTAAAGAATAGGAGGAGTTTGAGGTAATGTCCCTCAGCCTTGAGACGATGTAATCAGTCCATCAGTCATGAAAAGAATACAGCGTATGTGCGAAGAAGTGGCTTATATACTGTAGGCAGATGATGAGCTGTAAAGTAAAAGGACACAAGTGCAACTAATGTGACATTTTTATTATGACAACGTTTCGCTCCCCAGGAGCTTTGTCAAGCCGTAACGGCTTGACAATAAAAATATCACATTAGTTGCACTTGTGTCCTTTTACTTTACATTATTACAGATGATGAGGTGAAGCAGTCGTAGGTGGTAACACATTTGTCCAATGTGGAAGTAGGTCGAGCATTATTATTTTTTTAATTTTAGTGTTTTATATATGCATGTTGTTTATTTTTAATTTCTATTTTTCATCAAAATTAAAAAAAAAAAACACACAAATCCATATAATGAAAATGTCAGTAACTTCAGAATAGCTAAGTTTAATTCAGTTTCCATTTTTTTTTACAGTAAAAAACGTTATTTCAGTTTTCAAAATGAAACATTTAAAGATTTAAATAAACGGTATTACGAGTGTTGGATAATTTAGATTCGTGTTTAACATAAATAAAAAATTATTCAGATTTTTATTTTCGAGATTGATCTCCAATTATGCCTTCATCAGATTACAAAATTTATAGTAAATTTCAGAAATTTAACATTTTACCCTTTTCAGTTCGGAAGCTTCAGGGGGGAGGGGGGTGTCTGTAATTAGTAACGACACTGAGATCTCAGAGAAATTATTTAATATTTAATCTCCCTGGGTTAATTAATACTTAATGAGTAATAAGCTTTCCTATATATTGTTAACATAATTATCATAATTTCATTAATAAAAAAAAGTATCAGAATCTGTATTTATATCGGTATCGGCAAACATTTCAGTACCCTATCCCTATAAAATTATCGCACGCGCGCGCGCACACACACACACACACACACACACACACACACACACACACACACACACACACACACACACACACACACACACACACACACACACACACATACACACATACACACATACACACACACACACACACACACACACACACACACACACACTTATACATATGAATGGGTGCAAAAAGAGGAATGTATGAGTATAGTGGTACCAATGCTCTTATATGGGTGTGAAGCATGGAGTGTAAATGTTGCAGCAAGGAGACTGAGGCAGTGGAGATGTGTCAGAGGGTAATGTGTGGTGTGGATATTATGCAGAGATCAGGTGTGGGGTTACTGAAGCATTATTCAGATACCTGAAGAGAAGTTGAGGCGGTTCGGACATTTAAAAATCACAAAAGCGCTTGGAATTTCACCATTTTTCACTGTGGTTATTTTGCATATTAAGATATCACCTGTTTCTTGTGATCATATCACATTATATATATAGTCCGAGTGTGTAGCATGTGATATACAAGGTCCTGATAAATGTGATGCAGTGTCATTGATGAATGATTCATTTTAGAGAAAAGATCATTTAACTCTACTGTCACATGAGTCGACGGTGGAGCCATTAGTGAAGATAAAAATTAGTGAAAATGAGAATGAACGCCTATTGTATTTCACCTGTTTCACACACCACAATGTACATGGTTATAAATGACCATAATTTTTAAAGGGGTGGACCGGTAAGCCAGTTGAAGGCCTCGGTCAGATGACCAAAAGCTCCAAAGCAGGGTCATCATCTGACTAAGATCCGCGTTAGGAAACACTTGTCCTGTTTCCTGACAAACCTTACCTAACTTAACCTAACCTGTTTCGCAGTGAAACCACCTTCTGCTCTATACTGGACACCGCGTTACAGTGAAACGTAGTACATGCGTCACTGCAGAGCCAAAGTGCATCCTGCATCACAGTTGAACCTACGTACCTTCACAATAACACATGCGTCCTAATATCTCCTGCCTCTCAGAAGCGCCTCCATCACTATTATGTCAAAATCACAGTAACACCTGCGTCACAATAACATCTGCCTCACATAAAAACATCCCTCACTATAACCCCTGCGTCCCTTTCCAGCAGGTTTCAACTCAATCCGAATAAGCAATACGTCGTCTAGGCATGAGACTGACGAATTTAGATTAGCGATAGATAAACCAGGCAAGATTTGCACAGAAGATTAACGCAGGAGAGCCCAGGCGGATGATTGACACTTGGGATTAGCGAGAGACGCCTAAAGGGAGATGGCTGTTGCTTCTGATAAGAGGGATAATAAAGTGAGTTTAAACAAGACAACGCCAGGTTATACAAGAGAATATCAGTTTAGGTAATTTAATGCTGCAACAGATTAAAAAAAAAGTGCCTAATTAGACAAAACGATTTTAAAAAAAAAATTTATATAAAATAATATAGAAAAGAGAATAATTTTGATATGACTTTACTGATGATAGTATGAGACTTTCAGCAGGATTTTGCTTAAGGGAATGGAATTTAGATGAATGGATGAGATTTAGATGAAAGAATATGGAGTTCAGCTCCAATGAATTTAACTAGAGTGTCTGGGCCTTTTTGAGGTGTTACGTTACATCAGTTAGACGACAAGAAGTTGTTAATATTCATTGGTTGACTTACAGCTCTTCGGTGTGTTGAGAATTTTAAGGTACTACCGGGATTCTTGCATGTGTTGAGGTACGGGACTGGGGTTATAGAAGACCGGGGATACTTTTTTATTTTCCTTCAGGATGCTAAGTTATGATATTGGTATTATCGGAGACGGTTGATACCTATTTGAGGTCGGGATGTTGAACCGTCGGTTAAATATCTGCCCTCCATAAATGAGTTTCATCAGCACATGAAATTCAGCACCAACTCAAAAAAGTTTGGCGAATTCATTGGTCCCTATAGGGATGCCTAGCTGCATCATAGATCTTCGAAACTCATTATAACTTGTTCAGTGAGACAAGTGGTTCAGCAGTAAATAATGTGCTTCCTACGAAACATGCAGTGGGAATAAAAAATAACTCCAATCAACCGAGACAAGAGACCATGATAAAAGCCACAAATCTATTTTTGGATAAAATACTCGTGAACAGGATGGTCAACTTTCTCGAAGCTGAACACGACAACCAAAATGCTGATCATCCTACTAGATCGGATTACCAGTGATAAATTACGTGTTCTTCCAATAACCTCGTTTCATGAATACTGAAGATAAAATACATAATCTCTTCGCCAATAACCAATCAAGTCTATCTTTCATAATCTTATCAGTAAACTGGACAGGTGAGAAACAAAAGCTATCAAATTCAGTATATATGAACGATCTTATCACTGCGTAGGATTCTTTTTATTGAATGAAAGAGTTCAAATTGTTAATGCAGGCTCTTCTAAAAATGTAGCCGGTGTTCCTTGTTTATGGTAGTTCCCATATTTAAGGATTAATGAATTAAAGGAATAATGGGGATTAATATAAAATGATGCATGTCAAATGTTATCAAGACGCAAGTTGTTAGTGGCATTTCACTAAGGAATTTTAAACTAACTTGGACGACGAAGATTGACGGGAAGGGTATATTTAGTAAATTCATATTTAGTCACATTTCTAAGATATGCCGAGAAAAAATACAGGCTTAATGCAATATTAGAATATGTCGCTAATCAGGAAGCAAGTTATGGTCAGATCAATACCCAGGCATTATTCATGAAGGGGAAAAGTCATGTCGTTGACTCCCCAGGGTCAACAAATTTGATTTCAGAATTTTTGCAGTAGATGTTTGTGCCAATGAAACTCCCGGAAGACTTAAAATTAAGTTAGTGAAAAATGTAAACAAAGCGCTCGAGCAGTTGCTGCCTTTGTGCAACAGATGTGAAACACTGATATAAACATTTCAATAAAAATCTGAGATCGTGTTTGGTAGGCGACTCCCTCGAAACGCAATGAAATAGTTTTCACGTAGCAAAAAAAAAAAAGAGAAAAAGATTATTTGTTTCCTATGAGTGATGGATAAGGATTAAGTAACAAAAAAACACAATTCGAGGCACGATTTTTTTTATGACTTATGTTGGTACATGTTGATTGATAGAGGGGCCACAGATATATCAGATAATTTTTTAGTTGTAGCTACAGTGAGAGTCAAAGGTAGATGGGATACAAGGAAAATGGAAGCAGCAAGTAAGTGAGAGGTGAAGGTTCATGAACTATAGGAGGAGGCAGTTAGGTTAAAATATAACCAACTATTGGAGGATAGATGGGCTAGTGAGAGTATAGGCAATGGGGTAGAAGATGTATGGGGTAAGTTTAAGAATGTAGTGTTAGTGTTCAGCAGAGTTTGTGGTTACAGGAAAATGAGTGCGGGAAGGAAGAAGAGCAATTGGTGGAATGATGATGTAGAGAGAGTAGTAAGAGAGAAAACATTAGCATGAGTGGTTTTTACAAAGTAGAATTGATTCGAGGAGGAAGAAGTATATGGAGAGAAAAAGAGAGAATAAGAGAGTGGTGAAGCAATGTAAAAGAGAGGAAATGAGAGAGTGGGTGAGATGTTATCAATAAATTTTGTTGAAAATAAGAAAAAGTTTTGGAGTGAGATTAATAAGTTGAGGAAGCCTAGAGAACAAATGGATTTGTCAGTTAAAAATAGGAGAGGAGAGTTATTAAATGGAGAGTCAGAGGTATCAATGGTTCAGAGAACCGACAAGTTGATAAATTAGACACATGTGCAACTCTTGGGTATCTTTATTGAGGAAACGTTTCGCCACACAGTGGCTTCATCAGTCCATACAAAGGATAAACTTGAACAGGAGGAGAATGAGGTAATCAGTCCCTTAACCTTGGGTCGATGTGGTCAGTCCATCAATCTTGAATAGAATACGGCATATGAGCTTATAAACCGTATGGCAGGAGAGGTGCAGCAGTCGTAGGTGGTGTCACATTTGTTCAATGTGGAAGTAGGTCGTGCCCAAGGGTTAGGCAAGCGAAGAATTCCCAAGTATTAAGATCCCAAGAAGTTGCAGTGTCTGACAAAATTGTAGATGAAGGGTTCAAAGAACCGACACATTGTTAAATTAGACACATGTGCAACTCTTGGGTATCTTTACTGAGGAAACGTTTCGCCACACAGTGGCTTCATCAGTCCATACAAAGGATAAACTTGAAGAACAGGAGGAGAATGAGGTAATCAGTCCCTCAACCTTGATGGACTGACCACATCGACCCAAGGTTGAGCGACTGATTACCTCATTCTCGTCCTGTTCTTCAAGTTTATCCTTTGTATGGACTGATGAAGCCACTGTGTGGCGAAACGTTTCCTCACTAAAGATACCCAAGAGTTGCACATGTGTCTAATTTAACAACGTGTCGGTTCTTTGAACCCTTCATCTACAGTCACCATGGTTCTTCAATATATTTATAGATGGGGTTGTACAAGAAGTGAATGCTCGGGTGTTAGAAAAAAGTGTTGGGTTAAAGATAATCTAACATAATGTGGGAGTCATCACAGTTGCTCTTTGCTGATGACACTGTGCTTTTGGGAGATTTTGAAGAGAAGTTGCAGAGGTTGGTGGATGAGTTTTGTAGGGTATGTAGAAGAAGGAAATTAAAAGTGAATATAGGGAATATTAAGGTGATGAAGATAGCAAAAAAAATAGGTAACGAAAGACTGGATATCAGATTTGAGAGAGAGTGTATATAGGAGGTGAATATATTCAGATATTTAGGAGTGGACGTGTCAGCAGATGGGTCTATGAAAGTTGAGATGAATTATAGAATTGACGAGGGGAAAAAGTGGGTGGTGCACTGAGAAGTCTATGGGGACAAAGAGCTTGTCCATGGAAGCAAAGAGAGGGAATGTATGAAAGTATAGTTATACCAACGCTCTTACATGGGTGCAAAGCATGGTAGGTGAATGTTGCAACAAGGAGAAGGCTGGAGGCAGTGGAGATATCGTGTCTGAGGGCAATGTGTGGTGTGAATATAATGCAGAGAATTCGTAGTTTGGAAATTAGGAGGAGGTGTGGGATTACCAAAATTAATATCCAGAGAGCTGAGGAGCGACTGTTGAGGTGGTTCGATCATGTAGAGAGGAAGAAACAAAATAGAATGACTTCGATTGTATAGATCTGTAGTGGAGGGAAGGCGGGGTAGGGGTCGGCCTAGGAAAGGTTGGAGGGAGGGAGTAAAGGAGGTTTTGAAATGCGGGGGGCTTGGACTTCCAGCAAGCATGTGTGAGCGTGTTTGGAGCGAATGAATACAGTTGCTTTTCACGACTTGACGTGCTATTGGAGTATGATCAAGGTAACATTTATGAAAGGATTCAGGGAAACTGGCAGGCCGGGCTTGAGTCCTGATACTGTACGCCAACACCCTGAAGGAGGGATGTTATTGTTGCAGGTTTATAACTGTAGTGTAAGAGCGCCTCTGGCAAGACTGTAATGAAAGTTTTCTTTTTCGAGCCACCCTGCCTTGGTGGGAAACGGCCGATGTGTGATTAATAAAAAAAATTGTTGGTATGAATGATTTAGAGCAAAATTGTTCTAAACATTCTTATGCAGAGCAAAGTCCTTACTAGGAAAATCAAATAAGGCATTATTACTGAACATTTACCGAGATACGATTTAGACTCCAATAAACAGAAAAAAAATTAATAAGAGATGAACATTAAATAAAAAGGACAGAAAAATTGAGCTTCGGACAACATTAAGAGAATCATAGTCTAGTTCAAATCAAATGACCATCTGAGTGGTGAGTCGTACTGAGTTAAACGCTTTGCAGATCATTAAATCCTTTCGGATATTTAGTATTTTAACTTAACCAAATTACAACACCTCTTTATTAATATGCTTCCATCACTACCATTTTTTCAACCGTCTTAATACCTATCAATCAATACCCATTTCCTTCAATACAGACTTATATTCGAACATGGTTGTGAGATTATATGCACAAAATAACCAAAACAATTCAAAGCCCATTAATCGCTGTCCAAATCATATTTGTAATTCGTTCTAAGTGACAGGATGTACATATAGGAGAGAGGAGCTCACGACGACGTTTCGGTCAGACTTGAACCATTTACAAAATCACGACCGAAACATCGTCGTAAGCTCCTCTTTCGTATTTGTTATTTATTGACAGGTTATGTTATAGCAAATTTTGACGAAATGAGAAATATCCCTAGTATTTAGGTCCAAATGTTGTGCTAGGTCACACTTGTGGCTCAAAGCTTGCCGCTACTGTAAAATGGAGAAGTATTAATAGAATTACCGACAAAATATTAAGATAAAGGACACAGATACAATTTGACATTTTATTGTTTCGCTCTCCAGGAGCTTTATCAAACAGTTAAAATGTCACATTAGTTGCATCTGTCATCTCACCTAACATACTGTACAATGATCTACCGGTGTAGAAAGTGTTAAGGTGAGAAAGAATTTTTTATCAGGCTATACTGATGTAATACAGAAAGTGAGGATACAAGAGAGAAGTGATAATGGAGATGAGGAATGGAAAAGAGAGAAAGTAGTCAGTCACATCCAGCCAGGTAAATAGTGAGAACGTGAATTCAAATTGAAAAATCCAGCTAGCAAACAATACCAACAAGATAAAATAATTTAAAAAAAAAATGTGTAATGTTTTCCAAAATGGGGCGAATTATGCGCAGATTCATCATTACAGCATTCAAATATTTTTGTTCTCAGTGAATTCGGGTTTAATTCAAATACTCAATTGACAGCGGAAACAGTGTACTAAATTCATTATTCTCACTAACGTTCATATTCTTCAAAACAAAACTAGTGGAGTGAGCGTATATGTTTGAATGTAACGCTAAAATAATACCGCTGGGTAATACGTCCACCTAAGGATTTGTTCCCTCACTGCTACATTTATGACATTCTACCCTAAATAACTGTATCAGTGTGCAGTATATTTGACGATTTTCTCATGTCAATATCAATTCTCAGCTCGAAGTTCACTTTAGCGAAATGTTAAGCGAAGAGATGAAACTTCAAGCCAAGCATAAGTCGTTTCTATCTTGTTGACTCTCAATTTCATCGAGAGGGTTGATATGAAAGTCGAGAATCTTGTATAGTTTGCACAACCTCACGTAACTCCGTCACCTTACTGGTGCTGCAGATTGTCTGGTTCATGCCACAGAAAGATGAGGCATTGAAAGACATTCCATTATATTTAGTATTGATAATTTCGATTAAACTACCTCTAGCCTACTGCCTTGACTTGTTATTTGTGTCAGTAAAATCGACAATTAAGTCAGTGTAGGACCTCTTAAGGTGACCAGACATGACGATAATGTCCCATAAATTTCGTTCTCATCTTAACGATATAGGCGCACTACGTTTGGATTAAATTGTCTGCAGCAGTTATATAATTAGTAAACTTGATGACATCAGGATTTAGTCGCAGTATACCTAAAAGTGATAATAAACATTTCACCAGTGAATGTAATGTTTATTTATAAAAATAAAATATATAGTCTATAATAATGAACTCGTGGTATAATATACAGTTCCCGTGCAGCTACCAAAATTTATGTTAAGAACAAAAACTGTTAAATAAACAACGAATGTGAAGTGATAAAAGTTCAGGAATTTAATTAATATTCCAATATCGAAATGAAGTTGGGCACTTGTTGCAAACTGACTTTTTTGCATAATTTGTTTTATTTAGTTTTGTGTTTTTAATGGCTTGACTAAACGTATGTCAACATACGAGATTTCTGTTCAGCTACAAGTGATGACCTGGTGAAAAATGCACAAGTTATTCAAGAACTGTGTCCTTGTTCATCATTATATTACTTTTAAATAAATACTCATTTGAATACAATTAATAATTGTGACAATTACTAAATTTAAAAAACAGTAAAGTTTGATCAGTGTTTCATGACTTTTCCACTAACCCAGAAACTAAAAGATAAAGGAATATTAAAATATTTAGATATACGCTTAAGATTGGTATAAATATAAAATATGTATAGTATACCGAATCTCCCATGACATTCCCGCCGGCTTAACCACCATTTTAAAAATTAATCGCCGTATTAGAAATTTTCAAAATACAGAAGCTGCTAACACTGTAAGTGTTTAATCAGAAAAATAATTGCTAAAAGTTGATGAGATTCTTACAGGCTGTTATGTTTTAGTAAGCATTAAATTTACTTTAGGAATACATGTATAATTATATACTTTAAACTGAAGAAATTACAAGACATTTCGAAAAATATCACGATTCTGCCTTCACTCTGCTTCAAAGACAACACCAATAAATGGCCATGAACACAGCCAAGGACTGTTTCAGTCATTGGCCCCTCGGTGCTCTGGCTCACACCAGCAGCCATACGTTATTGAGGTTGAACAAGATTAAATCTGTGTGTAATAAATTGTATAAACCTTTATGTGAGGCACAGAATGTGCCTTTTACAGTTGATAATATTGTAAGATTATGACACCAAACATTTTTTAATCGGCATAGACAATTTAGTTTATTATTTACATAATACCATGTCACTCTGTTGTTCAATGTGTAATATATTGGGCCGTGCGGACGTGCTGCGCAGTCGCTCCTGATTGAGTTGCTTTTGCGCAGTGGTGACGTGTACTTAGCTCTGTGAAGACCGGTTTGCGCGCTCTCTACGAATTAAAGCAAGATGCCATCCATCGAGCAACTTTACCAACAGCTTAAGGAAGAATTGAGGATGGCGAAGATGGAGATTCGGCGACTGACCGAGGAAAACAAGAAGATTCGTAGTAGTCCTCCTGTTTTGAGTCCTCAGGTCAAGAAGGGAAACTGGTCAGTGGTTGGACAGCAGGAAACCAAGTTGACGATCAAGAAGACGAATGGAAAGGTAGAAACGATGAAGAAGAAAGAGACTGCCGTGGAAACTGTTGTGGAAACATCTAATACATTCTCAGTGCTACCCGACGAATGTGAGTCGACTACTGGGAACGTCACGACGAACGACATCAAGGAAGGTAAGAATATTGTTGTTGTTGGGGATAGCCAAGTTAGGTATATGGATAGGGCGTTCTGCTTGAAGGACAGGAGTAGGAGAGAGAGAGTTTGCTTTCCTGGGGCTGGGATGGAGGATATTGTTAGCCGTCTGGGTGACATCATGAGAGGTAATGGGAGCAATCCTATTATCTGTCTCAGTGCTGGAGGCAACGATGTTGGCAGACGTAGGAGTGAAGACCTGATTAACAGGTATAGGTCAGCAATAGAAATAATTAGGAGTAAGGGTGGGAACCCTGTCATATGTGGTATTTTGCCAAGGAGGGGAGTTGGAAATGAATGGTTGTCCAGGGCAATTGGTGTCAATTGCTGGCTGGACAAATACTGTAAGGAAAATGCGGTAACATTCATTGACAACTGGGACCTCTTCTATGGCAGAAATGACATGTATGCCAGGGATGGGGTTCACATATCTAGGTCTGGGGTGGAAGCACTGGCAACTGCAGTGGAGGGAGCTGTTAGGACTTTAAACTAGGAATAGTTAGTGGTATGGGTTTTGGCAGGAAAACAGTGAAGTCCCAGTGTAGTAATATTACGAGTTCTAGGGGAACTAGTAATAAGCAGAACGAGGTAGATATTGAAAAGCCAGTGACTCTGGGTGATAAGGACAGTAATAGGTTTAGTAGAAAAACAGAAATGAGCAGGAAGGGTAAAGAGAAAGGAGAGTCTTTCAATGTTTATTATGCTAATTGCCGTAGAGCTAGGAATAAGATGGACGAGTTGAGATTAGTTGCTAGTGCAGGTAGCATTGATGTATTTGCCTTAACTGAGACGTGGTTTAATTCAAAAAGTCGGGACATGCCTGCGGAATGTCATATTCAGGGTTTTAAATTGTTCCAAGTAGATAGAAGTATCGGGAAGGGGGGTGGGGTGGCATTGTATGTCCGAGATCGCTTGAACTGTTGCATAAAAACGGGTATTAAGTCTGAAGTAACACATATAGAGTCTGTTTGGAAAGAATTTTCAGAGGGGCATGAAAAACTGATTTTAGGAGTGATATACCGTCCCCCAAACTTAGATAGGGACCAAGGGAGACTACTATGGGAGGAAATTGTTAAGGCCACAAGGCAAGATAATGTAGTAATTCTAGGAGACTTTAACTTTAGTCATATTGATTGGAATTTCTTGACTGGGAATTTAGAATCATACGACTTCTTAGAAGTAGTTCAGGATTGTTTTTTGAAGCAGTTTGTGACAGAACCTACAAGGGGAAATAACCTGCTTGACTTAGTTCTGGCAAACAATGAATCCCTTGTTAATAATTTAGAAATTTCAGAGGAACTGGGTGCTAGCGACCACAAATAGTAGCGATAACTCAGTAACAGTCCCAGATTTTCGCTTAGCAGATTACGATGGGCTTAGAGAACACTTATCATCTGTTGACTGGGGTAACGAAGAGAGCTATCAATATGACAGTTTTCTGAACACTATGCATGCTGCTCAAAGAACGTTTATCCCATATAAAGAAATTAGATCAAATAGAAATGACCCAAAATGGATGAATAATAGGCTGAAATATCTACTAGGGCATAAGAAAGGAATTTATAGGCGTATCAAAAGAGGTGAGGGTCATCTTATGAATCAGTATATTGACATTAAGAGGGACATTAAAAAGGGGATAAGAAAAGCTAAAAGGGACTATGAAATTAAAGTTGCTAGGGATTCTAAAACTAACCCAAAAAGTTTTTTCCAGGTCTTTAGAACAAAAGTTAGAGATAAGATAGGTCCCCTTAAAAATAACTATGGGCACCTTACTGACAAAGAGAATGAAATGTGCTCGATTTTAAATAATTATTTTCTCTCAGTTTACACAGGAAGACACTAACAATATTCCAGTAATTAATTTTTATAGTGGGCTAGAAGAAGATAAATTATGTAACATCACAGTCACTAGTGAAATGGTTGTGAAGCAGATAGACAGACCGAAGCAAAATAGGTCGCCGGGTCCTGATGAGGTTTTTTTCAAGGGTTCTTAAGGAATGCAAAATGGAACTCTGTGAACCATTAACTAATATTTTTAATTTATCTCTTCAAACAGGTGTAGTGTCTGATATGTGGAAGATGGCTAATGTAATTCCTATTTTTAAAACAGGGGACAAGTCGTTATGTCAAATTACTGCCCAATAAGCCTGCCCTCAATTGTAGGTAAATTACTAGAGTCAATTATAGCTGAGATTATAAGAAGCCATCTCGACAAGCATAGCTTGATTAATGATACTCAGCATGGATTCACAAGAGGCCGGTCTTGTCTAACTAATTTATTAACTTTCTTCAGTAAAGCTTTTGAGGCTGTTGACCATGATGAAGAATTTGATATTATTTACTTAGATTTTAGAAAGGCTTTTGATAGAGTTCCGCACCATAGACTGTTAAAGAAAGTGGCAGCTCATGGCATTGGGGGAAAAGTGCTCTCGTGGATCGAGTCATGGCTCACTGACAGGAAGCAGAGAGTGTCCATAAATGGGGTTAAATCCGAGTGGGGATCTGTAACAAGTGGCGTTCCACAGGGATCAGTCTTGGGCCCGTTGTTGTTTATAATATATATCAATGATCTTGATGAGGGAATTACTAGTGATATGAGCAAATTCGCCGATGACACAAAGATAGGTAGGATAATTGATTCAAACGTAGATGTTATGGAGCTTCAGGAGGATTTAAACAAACTCTATTCTTGGTCAGAAAAGTGGCAGATGCAGTTCAATGTAGATAAATGCAAGGTTCTGAAGCTTGGGAGTGCCCATAACCCTAGTACTTATAAGTTAAATGATTTAGAACTTAGCCATATAGATTGCGAAAAGGACTTGGGGGTTATGGTGAGCAGCAACCTTAAACCAAGACAGCAATGCCTAAGCGTACGTAATAAGGCAAATAGATTACTGGGATTTATATCAAGAAGTGTAAGCAACAGAAGTCCAGAGGTCATACTGCAGCTTTATACATCATTAGTAAGGCCTCACCTAGATTATGCAGCTCAGTTCTGGTCTCCATATTACAGAATGGACATAAATTCGTTAGAAAACATTCAGCGTAGGATGACTAAATTAATACATAGCATAAGAAATCTTCCTTATGAAGAAAGATTGAAGACTCTTAAGTTACATTCACTTGTTAGACGAAGAATGAGGGGAGACCTGATCGAAGTGTGTAAGTGGAAGATAGGTATTAATAAAGGGGATATTAATAAGGTCTTGAGGATGTCTCTCCAAGAGAGAACCCGCAGTAATGGATTTAAATTAGATAAGTTTAGATTTAGAAAGGACATAGGAAAGTATTGGTTTGGAAATAGTTGATGAGTGGAACAGTCTACCTAGTTGGGTAATTGAGGCTGGGACTTTAGGTAGTTTCAAATTTAGGTTGGATAAGTACATGAGTGGGAGGGGTTGGATTTGAGTGGGACTTTCACATCAGAGCTTATTTCTTGGGTGGCATTGAAAATTGGGTTGGGCAAATGTTTTGTTAGTGGGATGAATTGTAAAGGATCTGACTAGTATGGGCCAACAGGCCTCCTGCAGTGTTCCTCCTTTCTTATGTTCTTTTATATATATATATATATATATATATATATATATATATATATATATATATATATATATATATATATATATATATATATATAATGTCGTGCCGAATATGTAAAACTGATCAATTAGCAAGAATTCATTTAAAATTAAGTCCTTTCTAAAATTTTCTCTTATACGTTTAAAGATATATTTTTTCATTAATTTTAATGTAAAAAAATTTAATTTTGCTCCAAAAGAATCTTAGAAAACTTACCTAACCTTATTATAACAAGAACAATTTATTTAAGCCTAACCCAACTAAATATATTTTAGATTTGTTTACAATAATTTAATACTAAACAAACACAGTGAAATATATTTTTTCGTTAGGTTCAGAATGATTTTGGCGAAATTATTGCATACACAAATTTTCGCTTGTCCTATATGGCAAGATGAGCGTTGCTATTTAAGCCAAGATCGCAAGTTCTACCTATTCGGCACGACATATATATATATATATATATATATATATATATATATATATATATATATATATATATATATATATATATATATATATATGATATCTAAGCTCTTTCTCTATAGTATACTTAGGGCACGCGAAAGGGTTTCTTGCAGTTCTTAATTTAATAAACACAGAGTTCCGCGAGTCTGGGCCTGGGGCTGAGTGAATGGGCATGTTGTCACCGGCTTTGTCAAAGTCTATCGAAGTTAGGGTAATGTCGGAAATATGGCATACATTCATGTATGGGTATGGTAATAGATGTAGCACAAAAAGTTCTGCTGTTGTAGGATAAGACAGCTGAGTCAAAATTAGTATAGTCAATACATCGTAGTCACGGTTGAGTTGGTTGTAAAATCATTCTAATGTGAGTTTTGTGGTTGACTGGTTTCATCATTGGAACTAGCATGTACAAGAACCACAGATAAGTCTGCCCAGTTTTTTCTAAATTCATTGATAATTAATCGTCCATCACAACTTTTATTGGTTTTGCGGACAATTTGACTTTTGAGGGTAAGAAAATAGATGTACCACGGAAGTTTCTGGGGATGAAATACTAGTGTCACAGCTAGTTCTGTTTTGGTGTTCAACAAGGCTGTGAAGTAGCTGCCGAGTTCCCTTTGCTTTACCTGTGTTCAGCCTACATGCTACCTCAGCAGAATAGACTTTTGGTTTAAGGGACACTGTTTCACTAATATTGAGCCATTTCAGATTTTAACATACTTAACTGTCCTTTCCTGATATTATACAATGGGTAATCTCTGGGATAGAAATTCCTATAACGATACTAATAGTTCTCTCTTGAACCCAGAGTTCAAATCCTTATATTTTATACTGAATATGTATGAGTCTGTATCTGTACATAACAACCAGACATCTTCATAATAAGGTTTTTACATTTTATACCAAAAGTAATCCATTTTTTAGCACTTTCAAGAATCTGAAACCCGAAATTTTATTCACCAGGTAAAGACGTGTTAAATAATTCACTCAGTATTGCATAAAATTTTTTTAAAAGGAATTCATCACGAGGTTGAGTTGTTTCATGTGCTCCAAGTCCTTGAATCAAGAACCCTCCACCACTATCCAAGATCACCCATCACTTAGTCCATATCTCAAGGCCGTATCTTCAAATGCTAATCACCAAAACCATACTCCCACCATCTAATCAATCACTGTCTCATAAAAGAAGTCTCCCAACACAACCTTTCAATCACCAATATCTTATCACCCAAAACCACCCTCTTAGCATGGTGCCCGCACGCATGCGCACGTGCGCGTACACACACACACACACAGGAGCTCGGACTCGACCCCCGCAACCTCAACTAGGTGAGTACACAACAGACACACACACGCACACACATACATGCAAACACGCACGCACATGCATACACATGCACAGACGTGCGCACACGCATGAATGCACACACACGCACACACACACACACACACACATACACAATCTTCCCACCGGGATATCAGATCCTGAGGAGAGAAGAAGCAGAGGAGGAGGAGGGGCTGTACTGCTCATAAAAAGCCGATGGGGTTTTGAGGAAATGGAAGGCATGGACGAGATTGGAGAAAGGGACTACATAGTAGGTACAATTTAGTCTGGGGAACATAATGTAGTCATTGCAGTGATGTATAACCCACCACAGAATTGCAGGAGGCCAAAAGAGGAATATGAAGAGAACAGACCGATGGTAGACACACTGGCTGAGGTGTCAAGAAGAGCTCACTCGAGCAGGGCAAAGTTACTGGTTATGGGTGATTTCAGCCACAGGGAGATCGATTGGGAAAACCTGGAGCCTCATGGGGGTCCCGAAACATGGAGAGCCAAGATGATGGATGTGGTACTGGAAAACCTCATGCATCAAGACGTCAGGGACACTACCAGAGAGAGAGGGGAGGATGAACCAGCAAGACTGGACCCTGTGTTCACCCTGAGCAGTCCAGACATTGAGGACATCACATATGAGAGGCCCCTTGGAGCTAATGATCGTGTGGTTCTGAGTTTTGATTACATAGTGGAGAGGGTAACAGGAGTTGCATGGGAAAAGCCAAACTGTAAAAGGGGGGACTACACAGGTATGAGGAACTTCCTGGAAGAGATTCAGTGGGACAGAGAACTGGTAGGAAAGTTAGTAAACGAAATGATGGAATATGTAACAACAAAATGCAAGGAGGCAGAGGAAATATTTGTTCCCAAGGGCAACAGAAATAATGGGAAGACCAAAGCGAGTCCTTGGTTTACCCGGAGGTATAGGGAGGCAAAAACTAAGTGCACTAGAGAATGGAAAAGGCACAGAAGGCAAAGGACCCAGGAAAATAAGATCAATCGAAGAACAAGAAACGAGTATGCACAGATAAGGAGAGGGGGCCCAGCGACAGTACGAAAACGACATAGCATTGAAAGTCAAGTCTGGCCCGAAACTGCTGTATAGCCACATTAGGAAAAAGACAGTCAAAGACCAGGTGATCAGGCTGAGGAAAGAAGGTAGGGAACTTACAAGAAACGAGGTATGCGAGGAGCTCAACACGAGATTTAAAGATGTATTTACAGTGGAGACAGGAAGGACTCTGGGAAGACAGGACAGAGAGGAACACCAACAAGGAATATATCAAGTGTTGGACGATATACACACAACTGAGGAGGAGGTGAAGAAGCTGCTAAGTGACCTTGATACCTCAAAGGCAGTGGGACCAGACAACATCTCCCCATGGATCATTAGAGAGGGAGCAGAAACGCTGTGTGTGTGCTACTAAGCACGATCTTCATCACATCCCTTGAAACTGGGCAACTACCTGAGGTATGGAAGACGGCAAATGCAGTTCCCATTTTTAAAAAAGGAGACAGAAAAGAGGCACTAAACTACAGACCAGTGTCACTGACGTGTATAGTATGCAAAGTCATGGAGAAGATTATCAAGAGGTGAGTGGTGGAGCACGTGGAACGGAACAAGAGTATAAACGCCAACCAGCACGGATTCATGGAAGGCAAATTCTGTGTCACAAACCTTCTGGAGTTTTATGATAAAGTAACAAGTAAGACACGAGAGAGAGGGGCGGGTTGATTGCATTTTCTTGGACTGCAGGAAGGCCTTCGACACAGTTTCTCGCAAGATATTTGTGCAGAAACTAGAGGATCAGGCGCGTATAGCGGGAAGGGCACTGCAATGGATCAAAGAATACCTGACAGGGAGGCAACAACGAGTCATGGTACGTGATGAGGTATCACAGTGGGCACCTGTGACGAACGGGGTCCCACAGGGGTCGGTCCTAGGACCAGTGTTATTTTCAGTATATGTGAATGACATGATGGAAGGATAGACCCTGAGGTGTCCCTGTTTGTAGATGTTATGAAGTTAATGAGGAGAATTAAATCAGATGAGGTTCAGGCAGGACTTCAAAGAGACCTGGAAAGGTTCGACACCTGGTTCAGCAACTGGCTTCTCGAATTTAACCCTGCCAAATGCAAAGTCATGAAGATCGGAGAAGGGCAAAGAAGACAGCAGACAGAGTATAGGCTAGGTGGCCAAAGACTGCAACCTCGCTCAAGGAGAAACATCTTGGGGTGAGTATAACACCGAGCACGTCTCCGGAAGCACACATCAACCAGATAACTGCTGCAGCATATGGGCACCTCGCAAACCTGAGAACAGCGTTCTGATACCAAAGTAAGGAATCTTTCAAGGCACTGCACACCGTGTGCGTCAGGCCCATACTGGAGTATGCAGCACCAGTTTGTAACCCACACCGGGTCATGCACGTTAAGAAATTAGAGAAAGTGCAAAGGTTTGCGACAAGGTTAGTTCCAAAGCAAAGGGAATGTCCTACGAAGAAAGGTTGAGGGGAAATCGGCCTGACAACACTGGAGGACAGGAGGGTAGGGGGAGACATGATAACGACATACAAAATACTGCGTGGAATAGATAAGATAAACAGAGACAGGATGTTCCAGGGAGGAGACAGAAACAAGGGGTCACTCTTGGAAGATGAAGACTCAGATGAGTCAGAGGGATGTTAGGAAGTATTTCTTCAATCATAGAGTGGTCAGGAAGTGAAATAGTCTAGCAAGTGATGTGGTGAACTCAGGAACCATACATAGCTTTAAGACGAGGTATAACAAAGCTCAGGGAGCAGAGAGAGAGAGGACCTAGTAGCGATCAGTGAAGAAGCGGGGCCAAGAGCTGAATCTCGACCCCTGCAACCACAATTAGGCGAGTACAATTAGGTGAGTATACACACACACACACCATAACACCGAGCACGTCACCGGAGGCACACATCAACCAAATAACTGCTGCAGCATACGGGCGCCTGGCAAACCTGAGAATGGTGTTCCGATACCTTAGTAAGGAATCGCTCAAGACACTGTACACTGTGTATGTTAGGCCCATACTGGAGTATGCAGCACCAGTCTGGAACCCACACCTGGTCAAGCACGTCAAGAAGTTAGAGAAAGTACAAAGGTTTGCAACAAGGCTAGTCCAAGAGCTCAGGGGAATGTCGTACGAGGAAAGGTTGAGGGAAATCGGACTGACGACACTGGAGGACAGAAGGGTCAGGGGAGACATGATAACGACATACAAGATACTGCGGGGAATAGACAAGGTGGACAGAGATAGGATGTTCCAGAGAGGGGACACAGGAACAAGGGGTCACAACTGGAAGCTGAAGACTCAGACGAGTCACAGGGACGTTAGGAAGTATTTCTTCAGTCATAGAGTCGTCAGGAAGTGGAATAGCCTAGCAAGTGAAGTAGTGGAGGCAGGAACCATACATAGTTTTAAGAAGAGGTATGATAAAGCTCAGGAAGCAGAAAGAGAGAGGACCTAGTAGCAATCAGTGAAGAGGCGGGGCCAGGAGCTGAGTATCGACCCCTGCAACCACAATTAGGTGAGTACACACACACACACACACACACACACACACACACACACACACACACACACACACACACACACACACACACACACACACACGAGTCATGGTACGTGGCGAGGTGTCAGAGTGGGCACCTGTGACCAGCGGGGTCCCACAGGGGTCAGTCCTAGGACCAGTGCTCTTTCTGGTATTTGTGAACGACATGACGGAAGGAATAAACTCCGAGGTGTCCCTGTTTGCAGATGACGTGAAGTTGATGAGAAGAATTCATTCGATCGAATGCCAGGCAGGACTACAAGGGGATATGGACAGGCTGCAGACCTGGTCCAGCAATTGGCTCCTGGAGTTCAACCCCACCAAGCGAAAAGTCATGAAGATTGGGGAAGGGCAAAGAAGACCGCAGACGGAGTACAGTCTAGGGGGGCCAGAGACTACAAACCTCGCTCAAGGAAAAAGATCTTGGGGTGAGTATAACACCAAGCACATCTCCTGAAGCGCACATCAACCAAATAACTGCTACAGCATATGGGCGCCTGGCAAACCTCAGAACAGCATTCCAACATCTTAATAAGGAATCGTTCAGGACCCTGTACACTGTGTACGTTAGGCCCATATTGGAGTATGCGGCACCAGTTTGGAACCCACACCTAGCCAAGCACGTAAAGAAACTAGAGAAAGTGCAAAGGTTTGTAACAAGACTAGCCCCAGAGCTAAGAGGTATGTCCTACGAGGAGAGGTTAAGGGAAATCAACCTGACGACACTGGAGGACAGGAGAGATAGGGGGGACATGATAACGACATACAAAATACTGAGAGGAATTGACAAGGTGGACAAAGACAGGATGTTCCAGAGATGGGACACAGCAACAAGGGGACACAGTTGGAAGTTGAAGATACAGATGAATCACAGGGATGTTAGGAAGTATTTCTTCAGCCACAGAGTAGTCAGGAAGTGGAATAGTTTGGGAAGCGATGAAGTGGAGGCAGGATCCATACATAGCTTTAAGCAGAGGTATGATAAAGCTCACGGCTCGGGGAGAGTGACCTAGTAGCGACCAGTGAAGAGGCGTGGCCAGGAGCTTGGACTCGACCCCTGCAACCTCAACTAGGTGAGTACAACTAGGTGAGTACATACACACACACACACACACACACACACACACACACACACACACACACACACACACACACACACACACACACAATGGTGGACACACTTGCTGAGGTGGCAAGAAGAGCTCACTCCAGCAGAGCAAAGTTGCTGGTTATGGGGGATTTCAACAACAGGGAGATTGACTGGGAAAACCTGGAGCCACATGGGGGTCCCGAAACATGGAGAGCCAGGATGTTGGACGTGGTGCTGGAAAACCTCATGCACCAACATGTTAAGGACACTACCAGAGTGAGAGGGGAGGATGAACCAGCAAGATTGGACCTTGTGTTCACCCTGGGCAGCTCAGACATTGAGGACATCAAGTATGAGAGTCCCCTAGGAGCTAGCGACCACGTGGTTCTGTGCTTTGAATACATAGTAGAGCTGCAAGTGAAGAGAATAACAGGAGTTGAATGGGAAAAACCTGACTATAAAAGAGGGGACTACATAGGGTTGAAGAACTTCCTGCTGGAGGTCCAGTGGGACAGAGAACTGGCAGGAAAGCCAGTAAATGAAATGATGGAATATGTAGCAACAAAATGCAAGGAGGCAGTGGAAAGGTTCATTCCCAAAGGCAACAGTAACAATGGGAAGACCAGAACAAGCCCCTGGTTTACCCGACGGTGTAAGGAGGCAAAAACAAAGTGCAATAGAGAATGGAAAAAGTACAGAAGGCAGAGAACACACGAAAATAGGGAGATCAGTCGCAGAGCCAGGAATGAGTACGCACAGGTAAGGAGGGAGGCCCAGCGACAGTATGAAAATGACATAGCATCGAGAATCAAGACTGACCCGAAACTGTTGTATAGCCACATCAGGAGGAAGACAACAGCCAAAGACCAGGTGATCAGATTAAGGACAGAAGGTGGAGAACTCACAAGAAATGATCAGGAGGTATGTGAGGAGCTGAACAGGAGATTTAAGGAAGTTTTTACAGTAGAGACAGGAAGGGCTGTGGGAAGACAGCACAGAAGGGAACATCAAGAGGGAATATACCAACAAGTGTTGGATGACATACGAACAACTGAGGAGGAGGTGAAGAAGCTCTTAAGTGACCTTGACACCTCAAAGGCGATGGGACCGGACATCATCTCCCCATGGGTCCTTAGAGAAGGAGCAGAGATGCTGTGTGTGCCTCTAACCACAATCTTCAACACATCCCTTGAAACTAGGCAACTACCTGAGAAATGGAAGACAGCTAATGTAGTCCCCATATTTAAGAAAGGAAACAGAAACGAGGCACTAAACTACAGACCTGTGTCTCTGACATGTATTGTGTGCAAAGTCATGGAGAAGATTATCAGGAGGAGAGTGGTCGAACACCTGGAAAGGAACAAGATTATAAATGAAAACCAGCATGGGTTCATGGAAGGCAAATCTTGTATCACAAACCTCCTGGAGTTTTATGACAAGGTAACAAAAGTAAGACACGAGAGAGAGGGTTGGGTAGATTGCGTTTTCCTAGACTGCAGGAAGGCCTTTGACACAGTTCCCCACAAGAGATTAGTGCAGAAGCTGGAGGATCAGGCACACGTAAAAGGAAGGGCACTGCAATGGATAAGGGAATACCTGACAGGGAGGCAGCAACGAGTCATGGTACGTGAAGAGGTATCACAGTGGGCGCCTGTTACGAGCGGGGTCCCACAGGGGTCAGTTCTAGGACCAGTGCTATTTTTGATATATGTGAACGACATGATGGAAGGAATAGACTCTGAAGTGTCCCTGTTCGCAGATGACGTGAAGTTGATGAGAAGAATTAAATCGGACGAGGATGAGGCAGGACTGCAAAGAGACCTGGAGAGGCTGGACATGTGGTCCAGTAACTGGCTTCTCGAATTCAATCCAGCCAAATGCAAAGTCATGAAGATTGGGGAGGGGCAAAGAAGACCGCAGACAGAGTATAGGCTAGGTGGACAAAGACTACAGACCTCACTCAGGGAGAAAGACCTTGGGGTGACCATAACACCGAGCACATCACCGGAGGCACACATCAACCAAATAACCGCTGCAGCACACGGGCGCCTGGCAAACCTGAGAATTGCGTTCCGATACCTTAATAAGGAATCGTTCAAGACACTGTACACTGTGTATGTTAGGCCCATACTGGAGTATGCAGCACCAGTCTGGAACCCACATCTGGTCAAGCACGTCAAGAAGTTAGAGAAAGTACAAATGTTTGCAACAAGGCTAGTCCCAGAGCTCAAGGGAATGTCGTACGAGGAAAGGTTAAGGGAAATCGGACTGACGACACTGGAGGACAGAAGGGTCAGGGGAGACATGATAACGACATACAAGATACTGCGGGGAATAGACAAGGTGGACAGAGATAGGATGTTCCAGAGAGGGGACACAGGGACAAGGGGTCACAACTGGAAGCTGAAGACTCAGACGAGTCACAGGGACGTTAGGAAGTATTTCTTCAGTCATAGAGTTGTCAGCAAGTGGAATAGCCTAGCAAGTGAAGTAGTGGAGGCAGGAACCATACATAGTTTTAAGAAGAGGTATGACAAAGCTCAGGAAGCAGAGAGAGAGAGGATCCAGTAGCGATCAGTGAAGAGGCGGAGCCAGGAGCTGAGTCTCGACCCCTGCAACCACAATTAGGTGAGTACAATTAGGTGAGTACACACACACACACGCGCGCACGCACGCACGCACGCGCACACAAGCACAAAAACACAACTTTGTTTTCTTGAGTTAACCTATTTTTCTTTATTTTATTTTTCATCCCTAGCCTTAATTTTATTCTTCAGGATTAGAAGAATAAAATTAAGGGTAAGTATGCAAGGGTAAGTATGGATGATTATACACCAAATATGCCTCTCTTAAGTTAGTCCTTGAGCAATAATAATACTACACTATCACTCAATTCTCAGTTAACACGAAAATTTATTTATATATATATATATATATATATATATATATATATATATATATATATATATATATATATATATATATATATATATATATATACATATATATATACAAGGAATTCGCAAGAGCAGGCGAAATATACACAAACACTGATCTCTGGCTTAAGGAGACTCGAACCTTCGAACCTTGGAACAAGGTACGCAGTGCTTTACCAATCTACCCACACTGGACCAATATCTTGGAGTCCAGCTTGCGCTAGACTTTGATCAAAGGCAGCCAGCTTTCAGCTTTTAATCTCTTCCCCTGAAAGCTGGCTGCCTTGGATCAAAGTCTAGCGCAAGCTGGACTCCAAGGTATTGGTCCAGTGTGGGTAGATTGGTAAAGCACTGCGTACCTTGTTCCAAGGTTCGTAGGTTCGAGTCTCCTTCAGCCAGAGATCAGTGTTTGTGTATATTTCGCCTGCTCTTGCGAATTCCTTGCATTGTTAATATCTCTAGTAAGGCTGATGCATGCAGGGGATGAGATGAAAAGCTGTAAGCCTTCTCCCTGAAAGCTGGCTGCCTTGGATCAAAGTCTAGCGCAAGCTGGACTCCAAGGTATTGGTCCAGTGTGGGTAGATTGGTAAAGCACTGCGTACCTTGTTCCAAGGTTCGTAGGTTCGAGTCTCCTTCAGCCAGAGATCAGTGTTTGTGTATATTTCGCCTGCTCTTGCGAATTCCTTGCATTGTTAATATCTCTAGTAAGGCTGATGCATGCAGGGGATGAGATGAAAAGCTGTAAGCCTTCTCCCTGAAAGCTGGCTGCCTTGGATCAAAGTCTAGCGCAAGCTGGACTCCAGGGTATTGGTCCAGTGTGGGTAGATTGGTAAAGCACTGCGTACCTTGTTCCAAGGTTCGTAGGTTCGAGTCTCCTTCAGCCAGAGATCAGTGTTTGTGTATATTTCGCCTGCTCTTGCGAATTCCTTGCATTGTTAATATCTCTAGTAAGGCTGATGCATGCAGGGGATGAGATGAAAAGCTGTAAGCCTTCTCCCTGAAAGCTGGCTGCCTTGGATCAAAGTCTAGCGCAAGCTGGACTCCAAGGTATTGGTCCAGTGTGGGTAGATTGGTAAAGCACTGCGTACCTTGTTCCAAGGTTCGTAGGTTCGAGTCTCCTTCAGCCAGAGATCAGTGTTTGTGTATATTTCGCCTGCTCTTGCGAATTCCTTGCATTGTTAATATCTCTAGTAAGGCTGATGCATGCAGGGGATGAGATGAAAAGCTGTAAGCCTTCTCCCTGAAAGCTGGCTGCCTTGGATCAAAGTCTAGCGCAAGCTGGACTCCAAGGTATTGGTCCAGTGTGGGTAGATTGGTAAAGCACTGCGTACCTTGTTCCAAAGTTCGTAGGTTCGAGTCTCCTTCAGCCACAGATCAGTGTTTATATATATATATATTATATATATATATATATATATATATATATATATATATATATATATATATATATATATATTTATATATATATATTTATATATATATATATATATATATATATATATATATATATATATTTTTCCAACAAGTCGGCCGTCTCCCACCGAGGCAGGGTGACCCAAAAAAAAGAAAGAAAATCCCCAAAAAGAAAATGCTTTCATCATTCAACACTTTCACCACACTCACACATAATCACTGTTTTTGCAGAGGTGCTCAGAATACAACAGCTTAGAAGCATATACGTATAAAGATGCACAATATATCCCTCCAAACTGCCAATATCCCAAACTCCTCCTTTAAAGTGCAGACATTGTACTTCCCATTTCCAGGACTCAAGTCCAACTATATGAAAATAACCGGTTTCCCTGAATCCCTTCACTAAATATTACCCTGCTCACACTCCAACAGATCGTCAGGTCCCAAGTACCATTCGTCTCCATTCACTCCTATCTAACACGCTCACGCAGGCTTGCTGGAAGTCCAAGCCCCTTGCCCACAAAACCTCCTTTACCCCCTCTCTCCAACCCTTTCGAGGACGACCCCTACCTCGCCTTCCTTCCCTTATAGATTTATATGCTTTCCATATATATAATTAAGTAGTAGGTTGGCAGACAGCAACCACCCAGGGAGTTACTGCCGTCCTAGCAAATGAGTGGGAAACAAAAGCTTGTAATTATTTTACATGATGGTAGGATTGCTTGTGTCTTTTCTGTCTCATAAACTTGCAAGGTTGCAGGTATGTCTTGCTACTTCTACTTACACTTAGGTCACATTACACATCCATGTACAAGCCCATGTACAAAACTCTCTGGGTTTTCTTCTACTTTCTTCCTAGTTCCTTTTCTTGTTTATTTCTCCTTATCTCCATGGGGAAGTGAAACAGAATTCTTCCTCCGTAAGCTATGCGTGTCGTAGGAGGCGACTAAATGCCGCGAGCAATGAGCTAGTAACTCTTTCTCTTGTAATCACTACTAAAAAGAAGGAAAAGAAAAACTATAAAACTGGGATGTTTGAATGTGCGCGGATGTAGTGTGGATGGTAAGAAAGAAATGATTGCTAATGTTATAAATGAGAAGTAGGATGTCCTGGCCCTAAGCGAAACAAAGCTGAAGGGGGTAGAGGAGTTTCAGTGGGGAGAAATCAATGGGAGTAAGTCAGGAGTACCTGAGAGAGTTAGAGCTAAGGAAGGGGTAGCAATAATGTTGAAGGATCAGTTATGGAGAGAGAAGAGGGAATATAAATGTATAAATTCAAGGTTAATGTGGATTAAAATAAGGGTCGGATGTGAAAAGTGGGTCATAATAAGTGTATCTGCACCTGGAGAAGAGAGGAGTGTAGAGAAGACAAAGAGAGATTTTGGGAGATGTTAAGCTAGTGTGTAGGAACTTTTGAGCCAAGTGAGAGAGTAATTGTGGTATGGGACGTAAATGCTAAAGTAGGAGAAGCGTTCAGAATGGGTGTAGTAGGTAAGTTTGGGGTGCCAGGTGTAAATGATAATGGGGAGCATTTGATTGAGCTTTGTATGGAAAGGTGTTTGGTTATAGGTAACACGTAGTTTAAGATAAAGAGGATAAATAGATATACAAGATACATTATAGGGCGTATTGACAGTAGTTTCTAGTTTCTTGGACTACGTATTGGTAGATAAAAGACTGTTGGGTAGACTTCAGGATGTACATGTTTATAGAGGGGCCACAGATATATCAAACCACTTTTTAGTTGTAGCTACACTGAGAGTAAAAGGTAGATGGGATACAAGGAAAATGGAAGCAGTAAGAGAGTGGAGAAGGTTTATAAACTGAAGGAGGCCCTTAGCGTAAGATATGAACAACTGTTGGAGGACAAATGAGTTAGTGTGAGTATAGGCAATAGGGTGGAAGATGTATGGGGTAAGTTTAAGAATATTATAGTGTTAGTGTTCAGCAGATATTTGTGGTTACAGTAAAGTGGGTGCGGGAAGGAGAAAGAGCGATTGGTGGAATGATCATGTAAAGAAAGCAGGAAGAGAGAAAAAGTTAGCATATGAGACGTTTTTACAAAGTAGAAGTGATGCAAGGAGGGAGGAGTATATGGAGAGAAAAAGAAAGGTTAAGAGAGTGGTGAAGCAGTGTAAAAAGAGGATATGAGAGAGTGGGTGAGATGTTATCAACAAATTTGGTTGAGAATAAGAAAAAGTTCTGGAGTTAGATTAATATGCTGAGGAAGCCTAGGGAATGAATGGATTTGTTAGTTAAAAATAGGAGAGAAGAGTTATTAAATGGAGAGTTAGAGGTATCAGGAAGATGGAGGGAGTATTTTGAGGAATTGTTAAATACTGTTGAAGATAGGGAAGCTGTGATTTCGTGTATAGGGCAAGGAGGAAAAACGAGTTGTGAGTGTGGGGGAAGTGCGTGGGGAAGTGGACAGAAAGAAAGGGGGTAAAGCAGCTGAGATTGATGGGATAAAGCTAGAAACGTTACAAGCAGGCGGGGAAAAGTTTTGGAGTGGTTAGAGTTTTTATTTAATGTATGGAAGAGGGTAATGTACCTAGGGATTGGTAGAGAGCATGCATAGAATCTTTGTATAAAGGCTAAGGGGACAAAAGAAAGTGTAAAGATTATAGGGAAATAAGTCTCTTGAGTATACCTGGTAAAGTGTATGGTAGAGTTATTATTGACAGAATTAAGAGTAAGACGGAGAGTAGGATAGCAGATGAACAAGGAGGCTTTAGGAATGGTAGTGGGTGTGTAGATCAATTGTTAACAGTGAAACATATTAAGTGAACAGTATTTAGATTAGAGTAAAGAGGTTTTGGAAAAGGCGTGTGATAGTGGAGCAATTTGGCAGATGTTGCAAATGTATGGAATAGGAGATAGGTTGTTGAAAGCAGTGAGGAGTCAATACCAGGATAGTGAGGCTCAGGTTACAGTATGTAGGAAAGAGGGAGATTATTTCCCAGTAAATGTAGGTCTTAGACAGGGATGTGTAATGTCACCGTGGTTGTTCAATATATTTATTGATGGAGTTGTAAGAGAAGTGAATGCTCAGGTGTTGGCAAGAGGTGTGGGGTTAAAAGATAAAGAATCTAATAAAAAGTGGGAGATGTCACAGTTGCTCTCTGCGGATGACACTGTGCTTTTGGGTGATTCTGAAAAGAAGTTGCAGAGGTTGGTTGATGAGCTTGATATGGTATGTAAAAGAAAGAAATTAAAAGTAAATATAGGAAAGAGTAAGGTGATGAGGATAACACAAAAATTAGGTAATGGAAGATTGGATGTCAGATTGGAGGGAGAGAGTATGGAGGAGGTGATTGTATTCAGACATATGGGAGTGGACGTGTCAGCAGATGGTTCTATGAAAGATAAGGTGAATCACAGAATTGACGAGGGGGAAAAGGTGAGTGGTGCACTGAGGAGTCTGTGGAGACAAAGAACTTTATCCATGAAAGCAAAGTGGGGAATGTATGAAAGTATAGTTATACCACCTCTCTTGTATGAGTGTGAGGCATGGGTGGTGAATGTTGCAGCAAACAGAAGGCTGGAGACAGTGGACATGTAATTGTCTGAGGGCAATGTGTGTGAATACAATGCAGAGAATCCGTAGTTTCGAGATTAGGAGGTGCACAATTGCCAAAACTATTATCCAGGTCTGAGGAGGGGTTATTGAGATGGTTTGGACATGTAGAGAGGAACAAAATAGAATGACTTCGAGAGTGTATAAATCAGTATCGGAGGGAAGGTGGTTTAGGGGTCAGCCTAGGAAAGGTTGGAGGGAGGGGGTAAAGGAGTTTTTTTTTTGTGTGTGTGAGAGTCTTGGACTTCCAGGTAAGCATGCATGAGTGTGTTAGATAGGAGGGGGTCATTGATGACTTGTCTAGGACTTTAAACTGATAGATTATAGAGGTATGGGTGTCTGTGGGAAACAATCAGGCTGCAGTACTAGGGTTGAAAACAGCATATATAACCAGGATACCTCAGGGTTATGTTTAAAAGACAATATTCAAAATAAAGTTGCTAGTAAAGGCAAATCAATTGATCAACAAACAAAGAGAGTTAGCAGAGGGCAACGAGTGCCTAGCTCCTTTAAGGTTTACTATACAAATAGTAGGAGTCTAAGAAATAAGATAGATGAGCTAAAATTACTTGCAAGTGGAGGTAATATAGATATTATTGCTATCACAATCAACTGCCTCAAATGTTCTATTGAAGAACGTCAGTAAATTTGTCAGGCAGGAACGACCTCTCGTGAACCCATGCTGAGGTTCATTAATCAAATTATGCTCTTCAAGGTGACTTCTAATAATGTCAGCTATAATTAATTCTAATAACTTGCCCACTATAGATGTCAGGCTTATTGGACGGTAATTTGAAGGAGTGGACTTATCCCCTGATTTGAATATAGGAACCACATTAGCCAGCTTCCACAACTCTGGCACAACACCGGTAAGGATGGACGCATTAAACACATTCGTTAATGGCTGACTAAGTTCCATCTTGCATTCCTTAAGTACCCTGGAAAACAACTCGTCGGGCCCCGGGGACTTATTTTGCTTCAATTTGTCTATCTGTTTGATAACCATGTCCCTCGTGACAGTAATATTAGTTAATTTAAATTCATCAGGAACTAAATAATTGTTAATTACTGGAATCTCATTTACATCTTCCTGTGTAAAAACTGACAAAAAATAGTCATTAAATAAGGAACACATTTTCAGTTCGTTATCCGTCAGCTGTCCATTCCCAATTTTTAGAGGTCCTACTTTTTCCTTCACCTTCGTCCTATACACTTGAAAGAACCCCTTTGGATTAGTCTTTGATTCATTAGCAACTCTAATTTCATAGTCACGTTTAGCCTTTCTAATCCCCTTTTTCACTTCTCTTTTAAGCTGAACATACTGGTCAGTAAGGTTAACCTCTCTTCTGATGCGCCTATAAATTCCTTTTTTCTCCCCTAATAAATGCTTTAGCCTCCTGTTAACCCATCTGGGATCATTATTATTAGAGGCATGGCTTACCAATAGAAAGCAGAGAGTTTCAATTAATGGAGTCAAATCTGAATGGGGATTAGTCAATTGTAGGCTGATAATAAAAGAAGCCATCTCGGTAAGCACAGCTTGATTAACGATACTCAGCATGGATTCACGAGGGGCCGTTCCTGCCTAACTAATTTATTAACCTTCTTCAGTAAAGCTTTTGAGGCCGTTGATCATGATAAAGAATTCGATATTGTTTATTTAGATTTTAGTAAGGCTTTTGATAGAGTAGCGCACCAGAGACTGTTAAGAAAAGTAGCAGCTCATGGCACTGGGGGAAAAGTGTTATCATGGATCGAGTCATGGCTCACTAATAGGAAGCAAAGATTATGCTTAAATGGCCTGCTGCAGTGTTCTCTTTCTTATGAGTAGCGTGTCAGGTGTTGCTTTGTTGTGGGATGTGATAGTGAGGTGTGGGCTAGACCCTTTATATGGCTTTCTTTGATGCATTACTTTTATTGTTCCTTGATAATGTGAGTAGTCACGAAAGCGCTTGGAATTTCTCTATTCTTTCACAGTGGTTGTTTTGCTTATTCTGAAATCACCTGTTTACTGTGATCTTATTGCATATATATATATATAATATATATATATATATATATATATATATATATATATATATATATATATATATATATATATATATATATATACACACACACACACACACACACACCTTGTTTGTGTGGCATTTTTCACGCATTTTTTCACTCATATGAGCAACACTCGCACTACTAAGCAATAGTCATACAAAAAAAATAACTATGCAAAATATCCAGTATTGATAGCCAGTCTAAGGACTGACAATCACAAATTTCAGAAAAACAGAAACATTTGTTCTACATAACATAATATAGCAAGATAAAATAATAGTTGTTGCACATAAGCAACGACTCAGGTGAAAACTTACAAATCCTCAATATATATTTATGTACATGGGAATTCAAGCGAATTGTGGCCCATGATGCACCCTCGGCACGATGGAATAAAAAATTCGAGTTTGGTTGACATCTACAAATCAGAAACGTATGCAGTCGTTTAAAAAAAAAGTCAGGGTTGTGAGGACGAGCAAAATCCCTCAGAGCGCAGTCCACGAAAGTCGCATGTTAGTCAAAAGTTTCGGGAATGCAAGCGGGATAAAAGATTCTAGGCAAAACTGGGAAGGAGAGAGGCGAGGGAGAAACCAATCAGGCTCGATTCAAGGAAGGGAAGGACAGCTTCAATTCCTTGGATCAATAGCCCTTCACCATCGTCTAGGCAACCCTTTCATGTGGACATGTGTCTCACTTTTTCTTCTCTACAGTTAAACTCTCGCATAGTTTTTAACTTCCTTTCTGTGCTGGGATATTCAGTTTCATATTGCTAATAACATAACCATTTTTTTCAGAAGTGCATCCATCTCTCAGTAGGCTTCAGTTTTCTGTATGTAATGTCAGCAATATACTTTTAAGCACTTGTCTAATATCTGGATGTTTTGCCCACCATCACTTTCACTTAGACTGATAAAGCCCCCTGGTGGTCGAAACCTCTACGAAATAGTTACCCAGGTGTTGAATATGCATCTACTTGAGGGATCTAAGCATTAATATAGAATAAGAACTTAGCAGTGGCCACTGATAGCACCCAAGTGACCAACAACAGTACCGAAGTAGCCACAGATAGCACCCAGGTGGCCAGAGACAGCACCCAATTGGCCATAGATGGCACGCAGGTAGCCAACGACAGCACCCAAATGGTCAACAACAGCACCAGAGTAGCCACAAATAGCTTCCAGTTGGCCAGAGACAGCACCCAGGTGGCCACTCAGAAATAAAAGTGGAGTCCCAAGTTCTGGAGAAAAATCTTCGGTTATTTTGTCTTGCAGGGAAAGTTTATTGCCCTCGAGATAGTTCAGGTTATGTGACATAACGCTCAGTCGGCGAGACTCTACGGACAAGTCACGTCACTGAAACAGCTAAGCAAGACTTGATTTGATTTTTATTGCATTTCATCTGGTCATATTTTTGCATGCTTGTATGTGTGAAATCGTTCCACACTATGGAGCTGAACTCTTTTCCAGGCTGAGGGACTGACAACCTCAAATACTTTTTCTCCAAGGTTGGACTGATTACATCATTTTTATTTCATTACTGCTGCTCCCTCTGTATTTGACAGAAGAAGCCTACTGTGTAGGCAAAACGTTTCATCACTATAGATACCCAACTGCTGCACATGTGTCTTAATCTTCATGCGTGTATGTGTTTATTTACATTACCATGGAGATGTTAATCTCTGGTTCTTGAGCCGCCAGTCAAAATTATGTCAGCTGATGATTCAATTCTTCTATATTTGATCTTGAAAGTTTGTACGGGTTTAGCTGTCCAGATCATTCAATAATTATATTTATTTTCAACCATAACGCTGGAAGGTGTTCAGCTTCCTTCCGTGTTGTTGGGGTTTACTACAGGAGGAAATGTGATGTAAGTCTATGAGATATGCCTGCTGTATAGCCCTTGTGGCTTAGCGCTTCTTTTTGATTATAATATAATATAATATGAGATATGCCGTTGTGGAAATTTCTCTGAGCGTGGGGAAGCAAGATAGTAGGGGAGGTGAAAGAGGTGGGTTGGTAAGGGAAGAGGGAAGATATACACCTTTGTGTGTAATCTGTCTTTTAGGGTTTGGGTGTGCGCTTCCAAGCGTTTGTCCAAAAAAATAAAACATTCTTTACTGAGGAAAATAAGGTGTTTGGAAGGCTGAAGAAGTCGCTCAGTCGAGGGGCTGAGTGATGCAGCCATGGGACTCTTCTCCCTCTTCTGGGCTACCTGTAATTTTCATTTTATCAATTTTTCTCTCCATCCAACGATCTCATACTTTTTCCCCTCTATTTACTTTGCCCCTAGTTCTGTTATTTCGAAGAACTATCTTAACTGAACTTTATTTATCAAATCCGCTAGAATCAAAATGGTCTCAATATAGTTTTAACACCTCGCCTCATCCCCTACTTCCATAATATCCCGTTATCTTCAATGTTTGTGGATATCTTTATTGTCCAGTTTTATTATTCCACATGTCCTGGATATTGTAGTCTAAAAATGATGAAAATCTTGTTTTACTCTAGAGTTTGTTATGTGATTGTCTAGAACCACAACTGAGGTTCTTGTTTTTTTTATTACAACTGTATGTTGAACAGTGTTTAGTCTGCCATTTGTACCACTTCTGAACGTGTTTGTTGCCTCATTATGTATTGCTGTTTCATTTGTATAATCTCTTGAATTTATATTATTAGTAGAAGTAATAATAATCATAATAATAATTATTATTATAATATTTCTAAAAAGTCTAATATACAATTGATAAAGGATAAGTTGACGTTATTGGAGCACTTAAAAAGTCTCTGGTTATGCAGAGCATTTCACACAGCCTTAAAATTAACTTAGAACTACTGGACGTTAATGTAATTAAGTTGGTTTACGTGAATGCGAAGGTTTACAAAGTCTGATATTAACTACTTGGTTTTCGATTATGGCGCTTTGGGGATTTTTTTTTTTTGTAAGACTGTTATAATGTTGAGAATAAATTGGCGATAGTGACAACAACACTACGGGTTGCTTTTGATAAATGGGGCTTTAACATATTTCGTACATAAAGAATTTAGGTCAGATGAAGGAGGTATTTCTTAGCCAGTATTTTGTCAGGTAAAAGGACACAAGTGTAACTAATGCGATATTTTACTGTGGCAACGTTTCGCTCTCCAGGAGCTTTGTCAAGTTGCTACAAACAATACAGGGACAAAGAGGGCATATATATATAGGTATGCAAAACAGCCACTGCGAAAGAATAACGAAATTCCAATCGATTTCGTGACTTCTCACATTATCAAGGAACTATATAGTTCCTTGATAATGTGAGAAGTGACGAAAGCGCTTGGAATTTCGCAATTCTTTCCCAGTGGTTGTTTTGCATGTTCTGATATCACCTGTTTATGTGATCTTATTGCATATATAGGTATAGTGAGGTGCAAAGCATAACATAATCTGTGTCCTTATATTGTTTGTAACGGCTTGATAAAGTTCCTGGAGATCGAAAGGTTGCCACAATAAACTGCCGCATTAGTTGCACTTGTGTCCTTTTACCTAACATATTTTCGGTAATTTTACCAACATTATTTTAGCCAGTATTTTGAAGCAGTTAGTAAATTCGGAATTTTTTGCATGTAGTAGGCGTGAAACTTTTGTAAGGTGAGTAAGTTAAGACTTTTGAATAATGAGGATGTGTGTTGTCTGAAACCTGACTGGATGTTTATTCTAATAACCTCTTTCAGTTAGGTAAAAAATGGTGTTAGGTGGTTTGGTGTTGTAGATCCCCCACACACTTATACCATGATAAGTGAGGTGGGGATAGATTTGTGAGTAGTACAAAGTTAGCAATGTTGCTTGAGGAACATAGTGTGTTTATAATAGAATGCCCATAGTTTTGGAAATTTTCTTAGATATGTGTTAGATTTGAGTATTGAATTTCAGATTGTAGTCAAAGTATACACCCAGGAATTTTTCCCTCGTCTTGCCTTGCTCTGTGAGAATTATTTATTTTAGCGCTAAACTGATGATTTTTTTCCCCAAACGTGTAGAAAGTCTTGTCAACATCGAGGGCAAATTTGTTCGTAACCATTCAGGCAGAAATCATTAACTGAGTTTTCTTTTACCAGCTGTCTTAGTTGAGTAAGATATCCATTGATTTGACTCCCAACTCATATCTTGTATATTGAAAAACCTTGCTCCATTCTATGTAACTTGCAGCAATCTGCTGTCTTTAAAGACCAAGGTAACTGTATGCCATACGATTAAACTTTTATATTTCTGCATGGATTTTACAGTAGGCGAAGTGTCTGTCTGTCGTAGACTATGGAGACAATAAGCAGAACATTTTAATCTGAATTAATGGATTTGACTGATAATTGTGTCTAATCACTTATAATATTTTATTATTGTTTTGTGGAATGTTATGGTTGTTTCGTTGTGGTTTTAATGTGTAAGAGTGCTGTTTGCTGTGTATCTTTCTACGTCTAAAGATCCATTAATGACCATTTGCTTCCATTGCTCTGCGAATCTCTCAGTTCTCGCCTATTCTTATTTACTGTAATCACTCGATCAACCATGTCAACTGTTCAATGATTATCCGGTAACTGCAAGTAGTATTTTGCAAACTTTCAACCAGACAGGTATGACTATGTGACTCCTGGTTAGAGGACCTTGTCCTCAATGACAGCCTCTGGAAATGTTTAGCCTCCTCGAGGTTGTTTCCTTGAGTAATAAGCACTTTCTTCAACACTTAGTTGTATTTTGTCTTTCTTATTGCGGTTGTGATAGTAACAGTCTAATATAGACAGTCCAGACGCACCACTCGCTACGACTGTTAGCTTTCCATGTCAAAACTTCATATATCATGAGTTTCTGTGTACTTACTATATATTTGCTGAACTATTCTTAACTCAACTTTCTAGATAGATGTAAACATTGTTAGACTATGATTTGTCCTAATTAGATAACCTCGATATTGAAGTCTCGTATAAAGGAATGTAGTTACTCATGCTGAAGAAGTTTCGTCTCCATTTGTTCTCCGCTTCTTTCTGGTTCGATCATTTCATCGAAGGTGCAGATGAATTATACTGTCTCTGTTATGAATGTATACTGTCTCTGTTATGAATGTATACTGTCTCTGTTATGAATGTATACTGTCTCTGTTATGAATGTATACTGTCTCTGTTATGAATGTATACTGTCTGTTATGAATGTATACTGTCTCTTTTATGAATGTATACTCTGTTATGAATGTATACTGTCTCTGTTATGAATGTATACTGTCTCTGTTATGAATGTATACTGTCAACCGTTTTTTTTTCGATACCAGCTACTAAAATCAATGGAAATCAACAGCCTTCAGTTATGTATTGACCCCTTAGAATGATTAGCTCTAGGTGTCCTACATTTATACCTTTGACAATACCTTTGATGACGAGTTCCGAGAGTTTCACACTACTCTCGGAGCCCGACCATGGACCAGGCACGTCTGATACTTGCCTGGTTAATCAGGCTGTTGCTGAAGGTGTCACAAAAAGTGGGTGTCTTTAGAAGGGAGAAGCAAAAGAATGAGTGATTTCTGGAATTGATGAATTAGTTTGCTAGCAAGCGTACGTTGAGGAATCATTTGCCGGTGTGAGCTAAGTCAAAGACAGTTTTGTTTTATGCTGGGATAAGTTGCAACTTTGCAACAGAAGACACATTGCATCCGGAGTACGTGAAGTCAATACTAGATAACAAGTGAATGATGCAGCAGATGCGCCTAAAGATTGTGCAGTTCTATTACGATAATCACTGTATATCTGAATCAAAAGTGCCTCTGGAAAATAAAAAGACAAGGACGAATAACAAATGAAATGATTGGGAGGCATATAAGGATGTTAAAAAGAAAGTACACAGGGATAACACGTATAGTACATTAAAAGAAAATACCTTGCTCGTTTTCAAATATCCAGCCTCTTGAACCTGCTTAGCATAGGCCAGTAGGCCTGCTTCAGTGCCCCTTCTTTCTTATGTTCTTGAAAGAGGGGACTCGTACAATTTTACTTCTGACCTCATAAGATGGCTGGGGAGCTCTGCCACTGAACGACGTACATAAACAGATAAACAGAAAATTTGTATGACACTTGTAGCAGACTTGTGCGAAATTGGTATAACTCTCATACATATCCACTGTTCACCTGTTTATATGCATCACTGTACACCCCACTGTACCTCACTGTACACCCCACTGTACCTCACTGTACATCCCACTGTACCTCACTGTACACCCCACTATATGCTTCACTGTACACTCCACTATATGCTTCAATGTACATCTTTACATCTCAAGAGTATACCTCCAAATTGAAGTTCTGGTTCAAGAGTTGCAATAAGTTGCAACTTCATCCTTGGTAGTAATTCTGACTGGAGGTGATACCAAGAAAGTTTATCCTTCCTGCAGAAGGGAAGCAGTTTATACAGGGTACTTACTGAAGACCATTAATTCTGTTTATGTGCAGCCACGAAGAAAGTTTGTAATTATTAACTTCAGTACTTAATTGTAACGTGTGAATGCAAGTGCAAAGATAATGGAAATTACTGCACCATTAAAGGACCTTGAAGCGCGTTTGCATACTCAGCATATGATGCCAGCATTATACATACGACTTCATCGCCAACATAACCTTATCTTAGGAACATTTGGTTCATTTACTTGAAAGTGATACGAGCCACTTAATTAAGTTAATCTTTACAAGACATTCGCTAAGAGGATGACAATGTTTTTGAGAGCTGCCCAGGAGAGATTACTGCCGAGACAAGTACAGAAGCAGTGGCAGTCTTGGCCAGTGTCTGTGTCATAGAAAGTGTGTCATGGCCGGTGTCTGTTATGGTTAATGTTTCTTATGGCCAGTGTCTGGTAGCATACTATCATGTTTTTTAGGCAGATCTTGTAATCTTTATTTGTAAAGAAACGATCATTTTGTCAAGAAATCAGAGTGCAAATTCAGTGCTGCAATAACTCTTCAAAAATCCACCAGAACATCATGGAAATATAATTTGTAACCGATGTTAAATGAAGATAACTAAATTACAATTAAATTTCACTGTTTTTAATTCTAGCAAGTATATGGGTGTTAGAATTAAATTTGTAAAAGAAATTAACCTAAAAATTTGTAACAATGCATAAGAAACCATCTGGTAGCCTATTTAGCAGAAGTACTACGAGAAGTCGAAAATTGAGACATATGTGCAACATCTGGGTGTCTTTATTGTAGACATTTCGCCATCCAGTGGCTTTATCAATACAGATTCTAGCACACAATTTGAAGACAGCAGAACTATATACAAAAGATGCGGTAATCAGTCCCTCAGCCTTGGAGTTGGTGTGAAGAGCACCGTAATCGTGAAGATTCTGGAGCACAGGCAGCTGTTGTTGTTTGTTGCACATTCGCCGGTATAATCTCCCGGCCCGGGCCTTTTCAAAGTGGTGGCCCAGCCTTGGCTCCCTTTCGCGGGAGTGTCTCAGACCAATGTCTGCCATGGGAGGAGGTACAAGTACCTCCTCGTCTTCTGGGATTAGCTGTCCCTAGGACTAGCCCCATTCCCCGCCCCCACGGGGCTCTGAAGGAGAAGCTAGGCACCCAGGGCTGCCACAAAACCCGCCCACACTGAGTTCGAAGGGTGTGGCAGCTGCATAGAAGCAGACGATGTCAGGAGTTGCAAAGGCAGCAAGCACTACAGGATCCTTTTGGAGTCACCCCTCCTTCAGATATTACGTGTGAGCGCTGGGGAAGCTCAAGAATGCCTCTTGATGTGAGTGTTGCTGCTGTTAGTTCACTTGTCCGTTGCACTCTGAGCACAGGCAAGGTGGCTGGCACTTACATACTAACGTCAGGTGGAAAGGGACAGGTAGCAGACGAGGGCATAGTCACTGGTAGGCGGGATTTCCCAGTGGAAGTAGGTCATATCCAAAGGTTGTAAGCTGTAGTACAAGTTGTAGTAACCGTGAAGAAAGTCATGTAGATGTCCTCTGAACCAAGATTCCATGACGTTACAGTGTCGAAACGTCTACAGTAAAGATACCCAGATGTTGCACATGTTTCAATTTTCATCTTGTCGGTTTTGTATACCATTCTTGTACTCTACCAGAAATCGCCTGCGGTTCAACAACTTCTTGCGTACTTCCATTTACTTTTCCTCTTTCAATATTGTGTAAATATTACTGGCACTTCCGATGCCCGTGGCTCACATTGTGAGGGACCGAGACATCGCTCCCCAGAAAGGGTGAAACGTTGAGCATGTTTCCTTACACCTGCTTCCCCTGTTCACAAGCAGTAAGTAGGTATCTGGGTGTTAGTCGACTCTTTTAGGTCACATCCAGGAAGAGATTAAAGGACCACACTGGAAATAAGACCAACAGTCCCCAATGACGCACAGGCATTATTGGGTTTTCCTGGGTAGTTAACTTTCCTAGTTATTTGGCACATCTTGTGTAGATGATGGTGTGGAGGCTGGTCACAGGGCATTGCTTTCACTCAGTAGACATACTTTTTTTCACTTCGTCTACTTTGCTCTCTCTTTTTATCTCCAGTCTAGAAATTCTTATCTGTAGAGGAACCGATTACCTATCCTGGTTTCACCATCCACTACTACCCCCACCACGCTATCATCATCATGGCAACACCCACTTGTCTTCACTATGGCAACACCCACTAGTCATCACCATGGTAACACCCACTAGTCATCACCATGGCAACACCCACACCACAGGGATGTTAGGAAGTATTTCTTTAGTCACAGAGTAGTCAAGAAGTGGAATAGTTTGGGAAGTGATGCAGTGGAGGCAGGATCCATACATAGCTTTAAGAAGAGGTATGATAAAGCTCATGGAGCAGGAAGAGTGACCGAGTAGCGGCGGGGCCAGGAGCTGTGAATCGACCCCTGCAACCACAACTAGGTGGGTACAACTAGGTGAGTACACACACACACACACTCAACTCTGTAGACCCGTACAGAACTGTCTGTACATATTAAGGGCAGGGAGTGAAGGTTTGCCACCAGACTGCTCCAATCCGAGGAAACTATTGTATCTATGGAAACATGAGAAGCGCAGAAATGGGATCCCGGAAGTCAAGTGGAAAAAAACTAGAGCCAAGAAAGAATGAACTGAGAAGAAAGTGATGGCAGCAGGGCTTACCTGGAGTATACCTGAAGGGTGTTGCGAGAGGTCAACGCCCCCGTTGCCCTGTCCATGACCAGGCCTCGCGGTGGATCAGGGCCTTATCCACAAACGAATATTGGAGATATCTCCAGATATTATAGCACTCAAAGACAAAGCTCACGGAGATAATAGACGCAATCTTTCCGGCTGTATATCAGACTTTGATGAAAAACTAAGGTTACAGAGGGGAAGGAGAAGCACTGCTTATCAGAAACCAGTGGAGTTTTGAGGAGATGAGAGGAATAGACAAAGGGGAAGCAGATAACATAAAAGACACACTGAAGACCGGGGCTCCTAAGGGGGTGACAGCAGTAATATACAACCCTCCACTAAACAACAAGAGACAGATGCTATGATGAAAATTACAGAGTAATGGTGACACACTAGCTGAGCAGGGAAGAGCTACTGATCCTAGGTGACCTTAAATTACAGAGAAAACCTAAAGCCACATGAGAAACATGGAGGACTAAGATGATTGAGGTGGTAATCAAAACTTTCATGCACCAGCATGTTAGACACAACCAGAGAGAAATATAAGAGCATAAAAAAGGAGGACTGTAGCAGGCCTACTGGCCCATGCTAGGCTGGTCCAAGTCACACCCACCGACACCCACTCATGTACTTGACTAACTTATTTTTTATAGATTCCCAAGGTTTTCGCTTCAGTAACACTGTTCAGGAGTTTGTCCAGTTCATCCACTGTGTTACCAAACCAGTGGTTTCCTATATTCTTTCTAAATATATTTTTTTTCAACTTGAACCCATTGCTACGAGTCCTATCTTCGTTAGATATTTTTGGTTCGTTATTTATATCTCCTTTATTTATTCCTGTTCTCCATTTATACACCTCAGTCACTTCCCCTCTAATTCTACACCTTTCTAGAGGTGCAGATTCAGTGCCCTCAGTCTATCCTCGTAAGAAATATTTCTGATACATGGGATCAACTATGTTATCCTTCTCTGTACGTTTTCCAGCGAATACATGTCCATTATGTAATACAGTGACCAGAATTGCACAATCCAAATGAACTGCATAATCTAAATGAGGCTTTATCAACAAGGATGAACCAGCATGGATGGACAATGTATTCACCTTGAGTGGGTCTGACATAGGGAATATTACATATGAAAGGCTCCTTAGTGCTAGTGACCACATGGTCCTGAGTTTTTGAAAAAAAAAATATGGAAGTAACAATGGAGAGTGAAACAGCACGGGAAGGATGTGAGAAGCCAATCATCAAAGTAAGGATTCATTCACGATACTGTGTACTCACGTACACGATACTGTGTACTCATGTACACAGTATCGTGAATGAAACGATTTTAAATGACAATTAAACGATTTTTCATTAAAACACTCTTTTAATGGTCTATACATCTAATGAAATGAATTAAACGTTTTTTTTTTTTTTAAGTTTAGGCTGTGTAAGTGTGAAATTAATTGGATTCTGTGAAGTTTAGCTTCATAGGTGATGTTTCTTGCTTGAATTAGTTTGGGGCTTTCATATCCTAATTTGTTATTTTTATTAAATAAATCGGATGTTAGTTCCCATGTTGTAACTTGTGAATGCTCCTAATAATTTGCTTCATTTTTCAGCTCTATTATTTAACTGCATTAGACACTTGTACCGGTCTCTGCACGGGCACTGAGATACAGGGGGTTGAGGTTATGCAATACTGGGATACCTTTCTCGGATCACTGGGCGACCGACACACTTCTAGTTTATTTAGTATTAGACAGGTTTTAATTTGCTATGCAGTTAGCTTCTGCTGCTACTCGCCTCCCCTGTTTATTTTATATTGTCTTGACAGAAAATTAAATTAGATTAGTTTGTTGGTGTCTTAATAAGGGAAAGTGCTGCAAGCTGATAAAACTCTGCGTTTATTGTTTACTCTTACTAAATTAAAGAAGAGCTCATTTTCGAAAAAAAAATTATTGCCTTATTAATCCTGTTATAATTTGATTTTTATAAACATTCTTCTTAAGCAAAACTAAACCGAGAACATTTATAATATTACTCAGGCTGTGGTTCTCAAAATAACAGAACATTAATTTGCCAGTCAGTTCCAAGTATTGGTTCCATAATACACAAAAAATATTGTATTTGCTTGAAAGGAATCTTATAATTGTAATACTTAATAAGAGTACAGTAGTGGTTCAAACTATCGACAAGATGGACATATACCTGGAGTATACCTGGAGAAGGTTTCGGGGGTCAACGCCCCCGAGACCCGGTCTGAGACCAGGCCATAGAAACATAATGGAGATTCTAATAATTAACCAGCGCTGTATGGCTTGAGAGTTTAGTGATTAGTTATAGTTATAACAATTTCAATTAATTAAAGCTGTTTCAGTCACGCAGAGAGCTTTATCAAGTTATCATTTATCAAGTTATCATTTATCAAGTTATCATTTATCAAGTTATGATTTATCAAGTTATCATTTATCAAGTTATCATTTATCAAGTTATCATTTATCAAGTTACCATTTATCAAGTTACCATTTATCAAGTTACCATTTATCAAGTTATCATTTATCAAGTTATCATTTATCAAGTTATCATTTATCAAGTTATCATTTATCAAGTTATCATTTATCAAGTTATTATTTATCAAGTTATTTATCAAGTTATTATTTATCAAGTTATTTATCAAGTTATCATTTATCAAGTTATCATTTATCAAGTTATTTATCAAGTTATCATTTATCAAGTTATCATTTATCAAGTTATCATTTATCAAGTTATCATTTATCAAGTTATCATTTATCAAGTTATCATTTATCAAGTTATCATTTATCAAGTTATCATTTATCAAGTTACCATTTATCAAGTTATCATTTATCAAGTTACCATTTATCAAGTTATCATTTATCAAGTTACCATTTATCAAGTTATCATTTATCAAGTTATCATTTATCAAGTTATCATTTATCAAGTTATCATTTATCAAGTTATCATTTATCAAGTTATCATTTATCAAGTTATCATTTATCAAGTTACCATTTATCAAGTTACCATTTATCAAGTTATCATTTATCAAGTTACCATTTATCAAGTTATCATTTATCAAGTTACCATTTATCAAGTTATTTATCAAGTTATCATTTATCAAGTTATCATTTATCAAGTTATCATTTATCAAGTTATTATTTATCAAGTTATTTATCAAGTTATTATTTATCAAGTTATTATTTATCAAGTTATTTATCAAGTTATTATTTATCAAGTTATTTATCAAGTTATTTATCAAGTTATAATTTATCAAGTTATAATTTATCAAGTTATCATTTATCAAGTTATTTATCAAGTTATCATTTATCAAGTTATCATTTATCAAGTTATCATTTATCAAGTTACCATTTATCAAGTTATCATTTATCAAGTTATCATTTATCAAGTTATCATTTATCAAGTTATCATTTATCAAGTTATCATTTATCAAGTTATCATTTATCAAGTTATCATTTATCAAGTTATCATTTATCAAGTTATCATTTATCAAGTTACCATTTATCAAGTTACCATTTATCAAGTTACCATTTATCAAGTTATCATTTATCAAGTTATCATTTATCAAGTTACCATTTATCAAGTTATTTATCAAGTTATCATTTATCAAGTTATCATTTATCAAGTTATTATTTATCAAGTTATTTATCAAGTTATTATTTATCAAGTTATTTATCAAGTTATAATTTATCAAGTTATCATTTATCAAGTTATTTATCAAGTTATCATTTATCAAGTTATCATTTATCAAGTTATCATTTATCAAGTTATCATTTATCAAGTTATCATTTATCAAGTTACCATTTATCAAGTTATCATTTATCAAGTTACCATTTATCAAGTTATCATTTATCAAGTTACCATTTATCAAGTTATCATTTATCAAGTTATCATTTATCAAGTTATCATTTATCAAGTTATCATTTATCAAGTTATCATTTATCAAGTTATCATTTATCAAGTTATCATTTATCAAGTTATCATTTATCAAGTTATCATTTATCAAGTTATTATTTAATGTGATGGAGTTACTTGCGCATCCCTCACGTAAGAACTTCGTCGCGTTTAAATAACAACTGCGGTGCCATTTTCCTTGAAATGAGCAAGCTAATTTTTTTTGAAGAAGCGAAAGAAAATACACGTTACGTTGAGCTGTTTTTACTAATCAATGTTGCATGGAAATAAATGGGAAATATAGTGTAATGTTGTGAGAACGTTATGTGAAAACTTTCCCTATTAGTTTGATACATGATAGTCTACTGGGTCAAGTTTTCCTCATTTACAAACTTAGCCGCAGTGTTAGTTGTGAGAACACAAGTTTGTGTATTTATGTGTATGTGTGTGCATGTGTGTTCGGACGTACGTAAAAGTACATACATAATTGTGCTTACCTATTTTTGGTTGTGAAGGTCGAGTCCCGTCTCCCGGCTCTGCCTGTAAGTTAGCCACAACAGGGTTATTTATTTATTTATTTATTTATTTAATTTATTTATGTCTTTGCAAATAGTACATTGAGATTATGTATTTACAGTAATGGGTTGCAATGCAAAGAGAGCCTGTATTATGCCTAGACATTATGGGCCAACTTAACATTATTGGCTTACTGACTACTTAACACTAAGAATTATATCATAGTTGCCCAGTAGATTATTTTATTATAAGTGAATCTAATTTATATAAGACAAAAGATATATTCATATATTCAAAAAAGCTTTTTGTGAAAACAATGATTAAATTAAATCCCTGTCGACAATGGATAAAAGGTTCAAAGTAATTGTTGAAATTATGATAAGGGAATACATAATTGAGTATATGAGTACTGAGTATTTAACATTTAGTCTAGGGTGATTAAGTGGCATTTGAGAAGTCTTAAATTGATTTTCAGACCGGGTTACTTTAGTATCTTCTGGTAATGAATTCCATATTTTGGGACCCTTTATGTGCATAGAGTTTTTACACAGTGTGATATGGACACGAGGTACATCAAAAAGAGATCTGTGTCTTGTGTTATGGTCATGTGTCCTGTTAAGGTTGGTGAGGGGAAGTTTGAGTGGAGGGTTTATATTTGCGTGTGTTGCTCTGTTTATGTAGTAGGCACATGAATAAGTATGAATGTTCTTAATGGTGAGCAGATTTAGACTTTTGAAAATTGATGCAATATGATGGCGGGAGTGGGAATTTGTTATTCTGACTGCTGCCTTTTGCTACGTTATTAAGAGGTCTTAGGTGATTGAATGTTGTTGATCCCCATGCACAAATTTCATATGTGAGATAAGTGTATACGAGTGAATGATACAGTGCCAGGAGAGCTGACTGTGGAACGTAATACCGTATCTTTGATAGTATGCCTACAGTCTTAGAGATTTTCATGGTGATTTGTTGTATGTGTGTCTGGAACTTAAGGCTACTGTCAAGGTGGATACCTAGGAATTTTCCCTCTGTGAGTCTTGTGACTGATGATCCGTTTAGCGTTATGTTAATTGGATCATTTGCAGCTTTGTTTCCAAACTGAATGAAATAGGTTTTATCAGTATTCAGGGTAAGTTTATTAGTCATCATCATCATTCGGCATTGACTGTGTTTGCTGGTATGACTGGGTTTGGGTGGGAGAAGACATATGTAGTGTCATCTGCAAATAATGTGGGTTTGAGTAGCTGTGATGCATTCGGTAGATCATTGATGTAGATGAGAAAGAGGAGTGGTCCAAGGACACTTCCTTGTGGGACTCCTACTGTGATTGGTTGGGTGGAAGAGTTTGCATATTTGCATACATATATTGAGTTGTGCTACTAAGGTATGACTTTAGATAGTTGAGGGAGTGGCCTCTGATACCACAGTGCGTTAATCTAGAGTACAGCAGTTCATGGTCGACTGTATCGAAAGCTTTACGTAAATCAATGAAAATACCCAGGGGGACTTCTTTCTTTTCGAGTGCGGTATATACTAGTTCTAGCATGTGTATGATAGCATGGTTTGTGTTTTTATTATTCCTGAATCCAAATTGACAAGGGTTTAATGTGTTGTGTGAGATGAGGTAGGAATTAATTTTTCAAAGATTTTAGAGAGCAGTGGTAAGTTAGATATTGGTCTATAGTTATTCAAGTCAGCTTGGTCACCTCCTTTATGGATCGGAGTGACGCTCGATATTTTGAGGATTGTTCGGAAGGCAGATGATTCAATGGATTTGTTAAAGAGTGTTGCAATAATTGGTGACAGTACTTGAGAAGCCTTTATGTACATAAAAGCAGGCAAACTGTTTGTCTCCTACCTTGTTTTTAAGGGTATTGATGATGAGCGAGACTTCTAGTGAGTTGGTTGGAGCTAGGAATATCGTATTTGGGTAGGTACCTATGAGGTAGTCTGATGGACGGGTGTTTGAGCTTGGTATTTTGTTCGCTAGATTTTTTCCCATGGTGGAGAAGAAAACATTGAGTCTGTTTACTGTTTCAGTTGGTGTGAGTAGGGGTTCATCTGATTTTGTTTGATTGATTTGGTTTTGGATAACTTTTTAGCTCCAAGAATTTCAGAGAGTTCTCCAGGGTTTTTTTCATATCACCTTTGATGTTATGTAATCTATTTTCATAGTACATTTTTTTAGATCTTCTTATCGGGCTGGTAAGTGCTGATGAGTAACGTTTAGACTGTTCTCTAGTTATTTAACCCATTCCGTACTCTTTTTCATATTTGTGCTTTGTGTTAATGGATTTGAGGATGCTGGGTGTTAGCCAATGACTATTCAGTCTCTGCTGTGATCTGTTTAGTTTTTTGGGGGCAATGGGCTTTTTTTTAGAAAATTATTTATACATTCATTCATATCTGTATATGTTTCGAGCTCTTTTTGCCAATCGATGTTATTCATAGCTGCTATAAAGTTGTTAACTGCTGTCTCTTTATGTAGTCTGAAGATTACTTTAGTAATGTCTTGTGGCAGTGTGCCCAGATTAGTTATGAGAAAGGTTGAGTAGTGGTCTGTAGTGTTGTCTGTGATTATGCCTGATTTTAAAGGGGATATGGTGTTAGTCCAGATGTGGTCTATTAAGGAGATACTTGTTTCAGTGATTCTTGTAGGTTTAGATATTATTGGAAGCAACAGGCAGTTACTCATAGTGTTTGTGAATTCGGTTACTTGTGGGTCCTGGTCGTGTAGTATGTTTATGTTGAAATCTCATGTTAGTAGTAGGTGGTATTTATTCATGTGTGCATCAGTATTCATGTTTCCTAGTTTTCCACTAAAGTGGTAAATGTTTGACTGTGGTACTCTGTAGATGTTTATAACTGTGAGGGGTTTTTGCAGGTCTTTTGATTTAAATTTGGCTATGATATATTCTCCATGTTCATCCCTTGTGCAAGATTTTTTGATACATTCGAGTTGATTTGAGTAGTATATTGCTGTTCCTCCCCCTTGCTGGTCTGTTCTACACTTGTGTATGACCATGTAGCAAGGAATGGTATAGACATCTGTAATACCAGGCTTAAGCCAGGTTTCTGAGTGTGATGATTGATATATTGGAATGAAGGGAATTGAGTAATGCTGTTTGGTCATCATAATGTTTGCTCAAGGATCTGATATTGTAGTTAAAAATGGTTATGTTATTGTTTGTGCTGAGTAATGTCTTTGCTTGGTCTGCTGTATAGTAATTACAGTTGCTGTTTGATTCGTGTAATACATTTAGTAAAAAGTTTACATCAGGATCTTCTATGTCTGTAGTCATAAGATGAGAGTGACTCTACAAACTAGATTTTCTGAGTAAAATATTGTAAGATTTGTATTGAATCTACAACTAGACTTAGGAATAAGACTCTGTAATTATTCTAAAACTTGTAAAAATATAAAAGAACTAGGGATTATTATAGAATAGCTAATTCAGTTATACACAAGTATCTAAATAGCATCTTAATTACTTTAACAAATGTGAGTTTATGAGCTACGGTAGATATTTACAGCTAAAATAAAGGAGCTAGTGAATATAATAAAAGAATGAATTAAAAACAAAAACAGTAGCACATGAGATAGTCAATAGCACTTGGAGTATTTTAATAAATGTGACTATATGGACAAGAGGGGAAAAAATATTATAACACCTAAAAGTAGCCCTTTAATTGTCATTATAACTAGGAATATAGCAATTACTGAATAAAGGGCAGTACAATATATTGGTATACAGAGAATTATTTCAGGAGAAATATAAAAAGGGACTAAATTAAGTAGTGGTTAACAACCTTTAAAGGATAGATAGTCACTATGATATAAAATTAATCTGAGAGTAGGATTTGCCTTACAGCATAAAATTTGAACAATTATTATCACAAAAAGAAATATTATTTGAGATAGTTGATTCTAGCTAGCAAAAGATGCTACAAGGAATTGCACAGTAGTGTAATAGGAACATACACTAGTTAGTTATTTGTAATTTGGGAGTAAAGGGGAAATTTGGTAAGATAATAAGAGAATTATAGCAGTGCTTTAAGTGGGAATAATTGGTAATACAGATATTATTAAGAAGTAAATATCTTATTAACAAATAATAAATTGTGAATGGGAAATCTGGGAAGATAACACAAACTGAGTCACACAAGGAACTGTGTGGGACAGATGGAATAATGAGGTAGTAAATACTATCCGGGAGGTGATAGTACAGGGATTAGTTCAATAATGGCATAATAACATACACTAACGTAGTACAAATATTTGGTCACTAGTATCAGTCAGACTCTGTAAGGTTTGCGTCATGAAGGAAGTTTGCTAGTTCATTTTCATTTGTAATATAGCACACACGGCCTACATTTGTTTTTCTTACTAGAATTTGTCCACGTACAAAGCACTAGTGAATTTTATCATTATTCTCACGTTTCAGTTTTCTCACTCTGTACAGGAGGTTCTGTCGTTTTCTTGTGAGACACTCATTTATGTATATATCTTTTTTTGCTGTCTTGTGTGAGAAATCTAAGCGTAACACTTTTTCTCCCTAGGTTCCCTAGTAATCGTGATTCTTTTATTTCCGACACTGGCACACTAACATGTAGATGGTCTTGTATGATCTGAAGAGTTGTAGCTTTGCAGTTGGCATGGTTTAATTCACTAGGAAAGAGTGGACTGTTAATCACTACTGCATCGGCTAGCTTATCTTGCTCTGCTTTATCATCTTGGTAAGCAAAATATTTGATCAATTGAGTATCCATGTTGATTTTCCAGTCTTTGACGGCATCTTCAATCTTCGTGTTTAGGGAAGTTATTTGATCTGTGTGGCTGGCTATGGCTGCTTGGAGGGTCTTGCCAAAATCAGTCATGCCAATTGATGTTAGCTGTTGTTCAAGGCTGTTGATCTTATTCTCAAGGTGAAGTAACTTAGATTCATGGTTTGTTATTGTTGAAAGAAGATAAATATTTTCAGTACGAAGATTTAAATTATCCGCCGTTAAGGTGGTGATGTATTTCTTTAGAGTGTCAGGATCATTAGTCATACTTGGGAGCGTATCAGATGGGTTAAATCCTATGAAGGTAGTAGAGGTAGAGAGGGAGTCGGTCACGGTTGGTGTTGTAGTTGAGTCGCCTTGGTTGGTGGGTGAGGGGTGAGTCGGCCATGTTTGTTGTTGGTGATGCGTCGCTCTGGGTGGGTGAGGGGGGGGGGTGGATGGGGAACCGGCGTCCTGCTGGGTTGTTTTATGGAATAGTCGATTTCTAGGTGCTTCCTTGCTGTTCTTAGTGCTGTTTCTTCTATGATTTCGTCTCATAGTAATACAGGAGTTGCTGTGGTTAGATGAAGAAACTAAATTAGTTAAGAGCTTCGAGCAGGTAGTCGTCCGGCAGCGGGGCTGTGCTTGGAGTTTGTGGGGCAGTCTTCGCTTCAATCGGTAATTTCTCGGTTTGTAGGTATCACTGATGTTTACCTTGGGTCATGCTGGGTTCTACGTGCGTTAGTGCAGTTATGATTGCAATTAGGCCATCATTGAAGCGTTGATGGGCTCTGGCTGGTGAAAAAGATGACAGAGTTTTGTGCCTCTGATGCCGCTGTCGCTGACGTGGTTAGGGTTCACGCCCTCCTAATTCCTTGGACACTCTCTTGCCTCTTTCAAAGCTATGTATCTAAACTGACAGCACAATATGTAACAGGTCATGTCATTCCTGACCATCCTGATACTAAAAGTTTTTCCTGTTCGCACAAGCAAATAAATGAGTATTTTTAAATTCTTTCATATTTACCATGGCTCTTCTATCCTCTATTGTCATTGGATTCTGTTCTTGTAGTCTCTCTTTGTATTTCCCTCTTCTTATCTCTGAGATTAGTCTACTTGCGGGTTTGCGAACATTATCCAGTTTCTTAACAAGCTCTATCGATTATGGGTTCAAAGCTGGTCCTGTATACTCCGTGATCGGCACGACCTGTATCAAAACTGGTCATGAATGGCTCTGTCCATATGACAGTTCCGGTCTTTTCTCCCCGTCTCATGTCTTCTCAACTATATACATGCTGGGGATTGTTCTTTCACGTAATCTGCTCACTTATTTGTAGTCTTTCTAACCTTTATAGTTTATATTTTATTCATAAGATTTACATCACCGGTAAATGACGAATATAGAGTTTTCTCGTGGTTATCATCCATGAGGAACAGTGCTGATCCCAGCACTTCCTCTTCGCCCTTAAGTAATTTATACCTTTTCACTCATTTTTGCCTCCACCTCTAGTTAATAGTTCATTCTTTAGTGTGTTAAATTATTAAATGCCTCATTATGACCTAGGTATATTTAGTAAAGCCACTTTTATCCTTCCTATTTTATTTCGGGAATCATTTCGTAAAGCACCAATAGATGAGTACGATAAGACTTTCTTTTAACCTTCTCTGGTTGCCTTTCATAAATCTTCTGTACTTTGGAAATATCACCACTTTCTTACTGATTATCTTCTATATTTAAAATATATATCTCATGAATATATGCGAGTAACTCAATACTACTTGTCTGCCTGAATATTAGGACAACATTAACTATTTGTAAGGATGTTATTCAGTCTCCTTTACTCCACCTTCCTTTTCCTGCCTCTAGTGTTCTTTTTCATTCCAGTGATTATCTACTTGATTGTTTAGCTGCACACAGACTTGGTTGACGTTCCCAGCAAGATCCTCCCTTTCATGCCTCAGCCTTATTAGTGGATTATGACTATCATCCTTTTGATGTGTTGGATTATTAGTTTCCGTTTTGATTTGGCTGTTGACGTAATTTTGTTCCCCATGATATCTCGGTTACTCTTCTCATCATGGTTTACTCTCTTGGCTCCTCCTCCTCCTCCTCGCCTGTCTGTTCTATGATGTTATGAGATGCTCTGCTTGTACATCTTCGAACTATTTATATATACTAAGGGAAAGGTTCACATTCCCTATAATAATAATAATCCTTAAATAGCTATATGTTTTTTTTTTTTTTTTTTAATTTCAAAGTAATCTCTCGTGAGAAAGTTTAATAAAAAGCTTTTTAATATTCGTATAAATGTGTTCTGCTCCACCACTATATTTCAATTTAATTTCTAGATCTTTAGCATAATTACTCCATTGACTGGATATACTGGACTCGTCTGCATGCATTAGCAGTCGAGGATATTATCTGCTTCAGGAGTAGGTGATACTGCATGCTTTTAAGTGTTGGAGGTACTACATAGTTTTAGAAGTCAGAAAACTACATTCTTAAGGAGTCAGGGGAACAAACGTCTGTCAGGGATTGTGTTGCGCGTATTACTTGTAAACTCATATTTTGTAACCTTTGTGAGTTGTTGTTGTGAAGTTAAATAAACTTCGTACGCAGTAGCTAGAGGTAGAAACTGCAGTAACAGCAACAACATGCCAGGTTATAACCCACTGGTTAATAGTTAACAGATTTTTGTAAATATTACCTGGGATCAAACCGATATCACTGTATTCAATAGCTCTGCGTTTATGATGTCAATCATATTTAAATTAATTTTATCGTACCTCAGTCTTAAAATTATACCATAGTGACTGATCACTGTTTTGTATACCTGACTACTACGCAAAATTTATCGAAAATGTAGAAACCTTGATAATTGATACCGACAAGTGATTTAAAAACAGATATGAGCCAACACTACAACAATGGCTACGAGGATTACGAGATGCTAGACCAAGTATTTGGCAGGAAATGATTTGTTAAAAAGGTCTCAGCCAAGAGGCTGGTGACGGAATAGTTATTTCTAGAGCTGGTGGTCCCAGCCGACATGACGTCTCTACAGGTGACGATGGAGCCTTTGAATCATTCACCAGTCTCTCCGGAGTTTAAAAGGAGTTTGCTGGAAGTCAATTTCGCTCATTTTATGGTTACAGAGGAGGATTTTATTTTTTGTTGCTTGGCTCGGAAATATACAGTGTGTTGAGAAATTTATGTGAACCGGAATTCCTTTATTCCAAGGATTAATAAGACTTGGCAGGGTCATTAAAATGGTCATTATATTGTGAAGCCATCGTATCACCGCAGTCTTCTTTCAGCAAAGGAGGAAAAGGCTGGAAGAGTCTTTGTATGATCTGTATGCAAAGTTAGAGGCTTTGGTTTGAGGCTTGTAATTTTGGTCCCCAGTTTGACCAGTTATTCATGTTCGTGAAAGGTGAAGTATATTTCTCTAGCCTAGTGGCGGAGAATCCAGACTTACAAGGTATGTCACTGACAACCACAACCTTTCATTATCTCTTCAGGACTTCAACATTCTAGAGCATTTCTGAGTCACCTTTAACTTCTTCAAGTATCAAGATAACTACTGCAGACAAATCTGTGCCCACCAACTTCTTCATGGAGAACTTGGAGACAAAAATTCCTTACCATCATTCTTAACACCGTTACCTGGCTACAATACGTTGACAATATCTTAGTCCACTGTCCATAACGTTATTGTATGCTGGCTCTCATCAGTTCGATCATTACTATCGAGCAATCTTTAAAGTTCTCAATGGAACTCGAAAAAGAGGACAGACTCCCTTTCCTCAATGTCTTTTCATGTAGGTCTCCCGGTAGAAACAAGTATACAGACAACCCACCAACAAGGATGATTATTTCTACTTACACCATGATGCTCGCACCATAAGATGTACTTTTACTAGTTTCTTCCTAATAGCTATCCACATCTCCAGCCCATGTTTTCCTGAAGAATGCAAATGCGTAACAGAAGCCTTCACACACGTCTTCATTTTCCCTCTCACTTCATCCGGGATCGGAAGCTCAAAGTTGAAGCTATCTTCAGTAAAATCCAACGAGAAATCTATTAAACGGTTCTTAATTATTCCATGTGGTGGGGCTGTTGACACGGAAACCATCAGGTACTTGCTAGAGGCAACATAAATGAGCCCATTATGACTGCATCCTCCATTAAAGATATCAATCACCAACAAGTATAATCCTATTTCTCTGCGTCAACGGCAGGTGTCTACACCACCACCCGTGGACACTTCCAAGAAATATTTAGGGAAAATAGGGAGAATGATCACCTAGGCAGAATTCTAGCTAATCGCCTAGGTGAACATATATAGGTGAAGTGTAAGAAACAGGTGGTAAGCTGTGTCCTTCACAGAAACTCCATAGAACATTTTGATGAGTTGGAAAGAAGCACAGCTCTTGTTCACTGAACCCGAACTTAGGCGATGAATGTTCCTAGAAGCCTCATTCATCTCTATTACTGACACCTCGGAATAAAAACCTGGAAACTACAATGTATTAAAAATACATATACTTACAAACATGATTCTCGACCAGGTGAGTGAAGACCCACGAACCTCACAACAGGAATCAAGTGATTTGATGAGAGACCAGATGCTATCTCAAGAAACCTTGCTCGTTCTTTTGTCTCTACCTGCCTCTCACAAACATCACTTTTATGCCTATATATGTATACTATCATTCTTGACTCTTTTCTGCTAGTAGTGATCAGACTCTCATGACCGATACGTTTTCTAGTAAATATCTCCTGATGTTTGTTCACGTGGCTTCAGCATCGACAAGTGCCTCACCTTCCGCCTCTATTGTGATGTCGGCGAAAAGTGAAGGCGAAACGTTTCAGAGTAAAGATACCTGAGTGTTGCACATGTCTTACTTATCAGGAGAGGAATATCTCCAAGTATTTTGTTCAACTACGAAGCAACTCCCATGAAGTAAATGCTTCTGCTCATCCCCTGTGTTTTCCGGCTCACGAAAGACATCTTTCGTTTTCGTCTTTCAGAATCTCTGGGGCGCCTGTAGAATGTTATCTCTGCCTTATGATCTTGTATATTACTGCATCCAGTAGCACAACATGCAATAACTATGACTTCTCGTCCAGTGTGTTCCACTAGCAAATCCGAACTCATTGCATTCAATAAAGCAGGCAAATAACCTATGACATGACATACAAAAACCCTCAGTACGAGGGATGTGCCAAAGTATCAGTATCGGCGGGTATCCGATTGTGAGGGTTACACACGCAACACACACGCAGGCAGGCAGGCAGGCAGGCAGGCAGGCACGCACGCAGGCACGCACGCACGCACGCACGCACGCACGCACAGACACACACACACACACACACACACACACACACACACACACACACACACACACACACACACACACACACACACACACACACACACACAGAAGACCGCAGACAGAGTATAGGCTAGGTGGCCAAAGACTGCAAACCTCGCTCAAGGAGAAAGATCTTGGAGTGAGTATAACACCGAGCATGTCTCCGGAGGCACACATCAACTAGGTAACTGCTGCAGCATATGGGTGCCTGGCAAACCTGAGAATAGCGTTCCGATACCTTAATAAGGAATCGTTCAAGACATTGTACACCGTGTACGTCAGGCCCATACTGGAGTATGCAGCACCTGTTTGGAACCCGCACTTGATAAAGCACGTCAAGAAACTAGAGAAAGTGAAAAGGTTTGCGACAAGGTTAGTTCCAGAGCTAAGGGGAATGTCCTATGAAGAAAGGTTAAGGGAAATCGGCCTGACGACACTAGAGGACAGGAGAGTCAGGAGAGACATGATAACGACATATAAAATACTGCGCGGAATAGACAAGGTGGACAAAGACAGGGTGTTCCAGGGAGGGGGACACAGAAACAAGAGGTCACAATTGGAAGTTGAAGACACAGATGAGTCAGAAAGATATTAGGAAGTATTTCTTCAGTCATAGAGTTGTCAGGCAGTGGAATAGCCTAGAAAGTGATGTAGTGGAGGCAGGAACCATACACAGTTTTAAGACGAGGTTTGATAAATCTCATGGAGCAAGGAGAGAGAGGACCCAGTAGCAACTGGTGAAGAGGCGGGGCCAGGAGCTAAGACTCGACTCCTGCAACCTCAAATAGGTGAGTACAAATAGGTGAGTACACACACACACAGTCACACACATATACACATACACGCACACACACACACACACACACAACGCGTGGGTCCGTGGGTGCAGACGTGGGCACACAAGGCTCCGAGAATCCTAGTGTTTTTAAGGGTGCAGTGACTGCTAACAGTAATCAGTGGTAGTGACATCGTCAGTGAGCAATAATACGAGTGATAGCTAAAGTTATTAGTTAGAAAAAGTCGTGAGAAAGCCTGAAATTATCCATTATCCAAAATTATCCAAACGTTTTGGTCTACTAGGCAGCGGTAGGCCTGAAGCAGTGACGTCACGACAAGTTGTGTGCCATTATACATATAAAGTGAAGTGTATATAATGTGAAGTGTATAATATCATAAGTGAAAAGTGAAATCGCGTGAGGAACGAGGGACGTATGAGCACATGTGGTTATAATCATCACGGATGAAGGATCTCCAAAATAGGGATTTAGGCTACGTACGAAGACTATGTCATCAGCATCTGGCAACTTGGCACGACCGTTGCCAGTGCAAGTATCACCTATATTGTGGTTTGCATGTCGCATTTTTGGCTTGGCTTGGTCTTGCATCGCTGTTAGATACTGGTCACTCACTCCTGCAAGCTATTACAGTAGTTATTAGTAAGAACACTTAGGAAGCTAGGAAGTCCTCTCTAAACGTGAACAAGGAATAGGATAATAACAGCAATAATTGATACTTAAATCCAGAAAGGACAATAAGCGAAGAGTGTAGCATTTCTAGGAAAGACAACAGAGAGGTATAACGGATCTACCTCCCCCCCTAACCATCCCTCCCTAACACACACACACAAGGGCAGACACTTATTGAAGCTTTAGACCCTAGTAGCAATTATCGCTTTTTATAACCCAGAATTACTGGTATGTATTAACAGTATCTCCCTGCATACCTCCCCCCTCCCCACACACACACACACACACACCCCAGGAGGTTGGGGGTCAGGTCACAAGAAGTTGTGGGCAGAAAGGACCACTGAGACTACACTACAACCCACAAGCCACCTACCTTTCAGTACATAATAAACCCACACATAATTCCACACAAGATTACACACACACACACACACACACACACACACACACACACACACACACACACACACACACACACACACACACACACACACACATACACTCCCCCCCTCACCACCGACAACTCACTTCTTCCCCTGATCCCTCCCCTCCCTCGTTCACCCTCCCCTCCCACGTTCACCCAGACCCTCCTGACCCCTCCCCACTCCTCTCCCACATAGCCACAGTTCCTCCTCTACCTCCCCCCCCCCACACTCTGACATACACACTACTAACCTAACATACAGAACTACATAGGTTTCCCACTCTGAGGCAATCAGGATAAAACAAAAATGGGTTGTCAGAGAGCAACAAGAAAAACCAAGGGACAGGAGGAGGAAGCTGCAAAGGAAGATTGGGCAGCAGAGCTCATAAAAAGAGATCATGAATGGGAAAAGAAACTAGAAGAACTTAGCATGAGAATGGAAGAGAGGATAGATATGGAAAGCAGGAAGTGGGAGCTGCATATCAAAGCAGCAGAGGCTAGGATACAGAGTTTAGAAGAGGAACTAAAAAATCTGAAACAGCCTAAAGAACTAAAGAATATTTTGGGATTGACAACAGAGACTGCTACCTCAGCCACAAATAAGGGGACTGTAGGGAAAGAAGGGGCACAACTGCATGGGGAGGCTCTATCACAGGAGACTGTAGTAAATGAAAGAGCTAAGCTTTATGTGGAGGCCCTAACAGACAACAACAGAGCCCAAGGAAAGCCGAGAAGGGAAAATGACAGGCCACTGAGCCCAAGTACATTAGCCAGTGAAACTGAAGAAAGGAAAGCTGCAGTGCAGGAAACCAAATTAAATGAGGGGATACACAGGGATAAGCAGTGGGAGAATGAAAGGGTGAGGTCAGTCTTTGTGTATGGGCTCCAGGAAGCTGAAGGGGAAACATATGAAGCAAGAAAACAAGGGGAAAAAAAAGCAATTGAAAGCATCATGAAAGCAATAGGAGAAGACGACATGACCCAGCTGGAAAAATTTCGGAGAATAGGGGGGTTTGTAAAAAAAAGAACCCGGCCAGTGAAAGTGACCTTCAAAGCAGAAGCGACTCGGACCAGGATCCTGCAGGAGAAAGCACGATTAAGGGACATGCCGGCATACAGGAAGGTGTATCTCGACCGCGACAGATCACAAGAAGAAAGGCAGAAACTGAGAGAGATGTTACAAAGGCGAAAGGAGGAAAGAGAGGGGATGGAGAAGACAGACAGGAGATCCCAGACCCAGGAAGAAGATCAAATACAGCCTCCCTCACAACTTCCTATAGAAGCCTCCCAACCAGGTCAACCCCAGTGCAACCAAACACTCTAAATCAAAACACCCATGCCACATCCAATGCCCCCACCCACTACATTACAAACTCCACCCCTACAGCAACAACCCATAGTTCCTTACCAGGTCTCCCACTTCCCCAACCCCAATATACCTCCCAGACCACAGTCTTAGAAAAGAAGTTGAAGGTGTGGTTTACAAATGCAGATGGAATAACAAACAAGTATGAGGAGTGGCACGAAAGAATCAAAGAGACATCCCCAGACATAATAGCACTCACAGAAACAAAACTCACCAGAATAATAACAGATTCAATCTTTCCATCCGGATACCAAATCCTCAGGAAAGACAGAGGGAGGAGAGGGGGAGGAGGAGTTGCACTGCTCATTAAAAACCAGTGGGATTTTGAGAAAATGGAAGGAATGGATGGCATGGGCGAAAGGGACTACTTAGTAGGAACAATCCAGTCTGAGGGACATAAGGTGATAATTGCAGTAATGTACAACCCACCACAGAACTGCAGGAGGCCAAGAGAAGAATATGATGAGAGCAACAGAGCAATGATCGACACACTAGCCGAGGTGGCCAGGAGAGCACACATGGGAGGAGCAAAGTTACTAGTTATGGGTGATTTCAATCACAAGGAGATTGACTGGGAAAACCTGGAGCCCCATGGGGGTCCCGAAACATGGAGAGCCAAGATGATGGATGTGGTACTGGAAAACCTCATGCATCAACATGTTAGAGACACTACCAGAGAGAGAGGAGAGGATGAACCAGCAAGACTGGACCTTGTATTCACCAAGAGTAGTTCGGACATCGAGGGTATCATGTATGAAAGGCCTCTGGGAGCTAGTGATCATGTGGTTCTGTGCTTCGACTACATAGTTGAGCTCCAAGTGGAGAGAGTAGCAGGAATAGGCTGGGAAAAACCAAACTACAAAAGGGGGAATTACTCATGCATGAGGAACTTCCTTCAAGACATTCAGTGGGAGAGGGAACTGACAGGAAAACCAGTACAAGAAATGATGGACTATGTAGCAACAAAATGCAAGGAGGCAGAGGAGAGGTTTGTTCCCAAGGGAAACAGAAATAATGGGAAGAACAGAACGAGTCCTTGGTTCACCCAAAGGTGTAGGGAGGCAAAAACTAGGTGTACTAGAGAATGGAAAAGGTACAGAAGACAGAGAACTCAGGAAAATAAAGAAATCAGCCGAAGAGCCAGGAACGAATATGCACAGATAAGGGAGGCTCAGAGACAATATGAAAATGACATAGCATCAAAAGTAAAGACTGACCCGAAGCTGTTGTACAGCCACATCAGGAGGAAAACAACAGTCAAGGACCAGGTAATCAGACTGAGGAAGGGTGATGGGGAATTCACAAGAAATGACCAAGAGGTATGTCAGGAGCTCAACACAAGATTTAAAGAGGTATTTACAGTGGAACCCAGTAGGACTCCAGGAAATCAGAACAGGGTGGCACACCCGCAAGTGCTGGATGAGGTACATATAACCAAGGAGGAGGTGAAGAAGCTGCTATGCGAGCTTGACACCTCAAAGGCGGTGGGACCAGACAACATCTCTCCATGGGTCCTTAAAGAGGGAGCAGAGATATTGTGTGAGCCATTAACAAAGATCTTCAACACATCACTTGAAACTGGGCAACTCCCTGAGGTATGGAAAATGGCAAATGTAGTCCCAATTTTTAAAAAGGGAGACAGACATGAGGCACTAAACTACAGACCTGTATCACTAACGTGTATAGTATGCAAGGTCATGAAGTAGATCATCAGGAGGAGAGTGGTGGGGCACCTGGAAAGAAACAAGTGTATAATTGACAACCAGCACGGTTTCAGGGAAGGAAAATCCTGTGTCACAAACCTACTAGAGTTTTATGACAAGGTGACAGAAGTAAGACAAGAGAGAGAGGGGTGGATCGACTGCATATTTTTGGACTGCAAGAAGGCCTTCGACACAGTTCCTCACAAGAGGTTACTGCAAAAGCTAGAAGATCAGGCACACATAACAGGAAAGGCACTGCAATGGATCAGAGAATACCTGTCAGGGAGGCAACAACGAGTCATGGTACGCGACGAGGTGTCAGAGTGGGCGCCTGTGACAAGCGGGGTTCCACAGGGGTCAGTCCTAGGACCTGTGCTGTTCTTGGTATATGTGAACGACATAACTGAAGGGATAGACTCAGAAGTGTCCTTGTTTGCAGATGATGCGAAGTTAATGAGAAGAATCAAATCGGATGAGGATCAGGCAGGACTACAAAGAGACCTGGACAGGCTACAAGCCTGGTCCAGCAACTGGCTCCTTGAATTTAACCCTGCCAAATGCAAAGTCATGAAGATTGGGGAAGGGCAAAGAAGACCGCAGACACAATATAGTTTAGATGGCCAAAGACTGCAAACCTCACTCAAGGAAAAAGACCTGGGGGTGAGTATAACACCGAGCATATCTCCTGAGGCGCACATCAATCAGATAACTGCTGCAGCATACGGGCGCCTGGCAAACCTACGGATAGCGTTCCGATACCTCAGTAAGGATTCGTTTAAGACTCTGTATACCATATATGTCAGGCCCATACTGGAGTATGCAGCACCAGTTTGGAATCCACACCTAGTCAAGCACGTCAAGAAATTAGAGAAAGTGCAAAGGTTTGCAACAAGACTAGTCCCAGAGCTACGGGGATTGTCCTACGAAGAAAGGTTGAGGGAAATCGGCCTGACGACACTGGAGGACAGGAGGGTCAGGGGAGACATGATAACGACATATAAAATACTGCGCGGAATTGACAAGGTGGACAAAGACGGGATGTTCCAGAGAAGGGACACAGACACAAGAGGTCACAATTGGAAGTTGAAGACTCAGATGAATCAAAGGGATGTTAGGAAGTATTTCTTCAGTCATAGAGTTGTCAGGCCGTGGAATAGCCTAGAAAGTGACGTAGTGGAGGCGGGAACCATACATAGTTTTAAGGCGAGGTATGATAGAGCTCATGGAGCAGGGAGAGAGAGGACCTAGTAGCAATCAGCGAAGAGGCGGGGCCAGGAGCTGTGACTCGACCCCTGCAACCACAAATAGGTGAGTACACACACACACACACACACACACACACACACACACACACACACACACACACACACACACACATATATATACATACGCATACGCGCGCGCGCACGCACACACACACGCGCGCGCACACACACGCGATGTAGTGGAGGCAGGAACCTTACATAGTTTTAGGATAAGATATGATAGAGCTCATGGAGCAGGGAGAGGGATGACCCAGTAGCGGTCAGTAAAGAGGCGGGGCCAGGAGCTGAGTCTCGACCCCTGCACCCATAATTAGGTGAGTACACACACACACACACACACACACACACACACACACACACACACACAGATATGAGAAATTTCTTGCACGAGGTCCAGTGGGACAGAGAATGGCAGGAAAAATAGTAAATGAGATGATGGAATATGTGACAACAATATGCAAGGAGGCAGACGTTTGTACCCAAGGGCAACAGACATAATGAGAAGTCCAGGACGAGCCCTTGGTTCACCCAAAGGTGTAGAGAGGCTAAAACCAAGTTCGCTAGAGAATGGAAGAATTATAGATGGTAAAGGATCCAGGGGAACAAAGAGAGCAATCGAAGAGCAAGAAATGAATATGCAGAGGTAAGGAGAGAGGCCCAATGACAATACGAAAATAACATAGCGAATGCCAGGTCTGGCCCGAAGCTGTTGTACAGTCACATCAGGAAGAAGAAAACGGTCGAAGACCAGATAATCAGGCTGAGGAAGGAAGGTGGGGAGTTTACAAGAAATGACCTTGAAGTTTGTGAGGAGCTCAACATAAGATTCAAAGAAGAGGGTCCTAAGAGAGGGAGCAGAGGCACTCTGTGTAGCACTAACAACAATCTTCAACACATCTATCAAAACAAGATGACTACCTGAGGTATGGAAGACAAATGTAGTGCCATTTTTTTAAAAAGGGACAGACACCCAGCATTAAACTACAGACCATTATTACTGACATGTATTGTATGAAAAGGCATGGAGAATATTGTCAAGAGGAGAGTGGTGGACCACCTAGAAAGAAATGAGCTTATAAATGACAACCAGCACGGATTCGAAGACGGAAAATCCTGCGTCACAAACCTACTAGAGATCGATGACAAGGTGACAGCAGTAAGACAAGAGAGAGAGAGGGGTGGGTAGATTGCGTTTCTTTGGACTGTAAGAAGGCTTTTGACACTGTTCCAGAGACTAGCGTAAAAGCTGGAGGACCAGGCAGGTATAACAAGGAAGACGGTGCAATGGACCAGAGAATACCTGACGGGAAGGCAGCAGCAAGTCATGGTACGTGATGAGGTGTCAGAGTGTGCACCTGTGATAAGCAGGGTTCCACAGGGGTCAGTCCTAGGATCGGTGCTGTTCCTGGTATATGTGAATGATAACGGAAGTAATAGACTCAGAAGTGTCCCTGTTTGCAGACGATGTGAAGTTAATTGAGGAGAATTCAGTCGGAGAAGGATAAAGCAGGATTACAGAGTGATCTGGACAGGCTGCGCGACCGGTCCAGCAACTGGCTCCTGGAGTTCAACCCCACCAAATGCAAAGTCATGAAGATCGGGGAAGGGCTAAGAAGTCTGCACAGAGAGTACAGTCTAGGGGGCCAAAGACTACAAACCTCACTCTACGACACTGGAGGACAGGAGGGAAAGGGGGGACATAACGACATTTAAAATACTGAGTAAAATCGACAAGGTGGACAGAGAGAATGTTCCAGAGATGAGACACAGCAACAAGGAGTCACAGTTGAAAGTTAAAGACCGAGATGAGTCGCAGGGATGCTAGGAAGTATTTCTTCAGCCATAGAGTTATGAGGAAGTGGAATAGTCTGGAAAGTAAGGTAGTGGAGGCAGGTACCATACAGAGCTTTAAGAAGAGGTATGATAAAGCTCATGAAGCAGGGAGGGAGTGGACCTAGTGGCGACCAGTGAAGAGGTGGGGCCAGGAGCTATGACTCTACCCCTGCAACCACAATAAGGTGAGTACACACACACACACACACACACACACACACACACACACACACACACACACACACACACACACGTGAGTACACACTAGGTGAGTACACGTGGAGGTAAGAGCCGTGCCTGTGGCAAACAATAACTAACACAACAAGCCAATTAGTAAGGTAATGACATATTATCATCTCAAATAAATTAGGTTATTTTAATATTTAACTTTCATGTGTTATTTAATACCAGTTGTTCAATAAGGATTCTCTTATTGCACAATGGGTATCGTTATCGGCCAGAATTTGGGTATCGTCCCATTCATGTACCATTGTTATAGAGCTGCATCGGGATTATGTAATGAGTTATAGTCTTGAAGATACCAAGACGTCCTTGGCTTGGGCGTAGGTCATGTGGCCTCAGTTCTACGTAAACCAGTCTGTCAGCTGCATCTTCACAGTAATTGCCGTCACTCACACTGCATGCAGCCTGCCAGTGCTCACGTTGCAAGCAGTCAATGTGAGAACATCAAGAGTAGATAATGTATTTCCACTGAGACTGCCTTAATGTCTTGCTACGATGATTATCTCATGTTCCTTCTTCGTCACGTTCCAAGGAGCGGCGCAGAGCAGCACCTTGGAACGTATATCACCTTACCACTGGAATCCTTCCTTAATACTAATGCTGTCACCACTAACCTAAAAGAGCTACTAGCAGTGTTAAATGCCGTTCTGTATATTAAATACTAATAACATGAATTCATCTCAAGGTAAATAATATTTATGGTACTGTCAGCACTTAAGTTTTATATACAAAAGTTATGTGACCCATCCCATCTCATCAAATGTGGAAAAAACACTGGTATACAGTTCGCTAGTGTCCTTTTCCGCAGTTTGCCGGTGCCACCATACATTTACAACTGTCTGAAACAGTACTAGTCATGGATATTTTATACACAGACTACCTTTCCTACTCAAGGCACACAGAATCATTTAGTAAATGTCCTGAACTGTACACATGTGTCTTTTTACATAGTTTGTATCATATCATTTATAATCATTCCATCAAATTCATTTCATGAAATTGTTAAACATTATCTTAATCCTCTCATGTATAAAACGGTATATAAAATGATAATTAATAATAAATAAACCACCATGAGTCAACCACTTTGCATAGATTCATCTCAAGGGTCAATCATTGGAGTTGACTGCATGGGTCATCTCGTCTTCTCTGCCTCTCCCTCTTCACAGTTCGCCTTCCTCTGTGATTTTTTTTCTCTCTTGCCGTATGTTCTCCTGCCCGTTGTCTCTAACGAATGTACTCTCGGTTAAGGAGAGAGCGGGGAAGTGGGGAGAAGAGAAGAATAGTTTCTGAACAGTGCTAGAGCTAAGCTCAACAGTGAAGTGTTAACAGCAAGAGACGAGGATATGACTGTCTGCAGTAGGGAGCCAGTGATGGTGATGACAGGCAGAAGTGTCGGCTGACGAAACCAAATACTACTTGGTGAATTGAGAAGATGTACGTTGGATTGCAGGCGGATATGACTGTTCCACTGCAAAGTCTTGTGAATAGCTTTTGGGTGTACATGGTGCTTCTGTTTGAGAGTAGTCAAGGCCGGGGTCATGGTCGTCGAAGGCTAGAATTCCTTTAATTCCTAGTACACATTTGGTGATTGCTTCAGTAGTAACACCGAAGGCGAAGGTGGTGACTTCAGTTTTTGGGTTTGTAGTATTAGCATTGGGTGCAGAGGTGGTAGGTGTGCCGGTTTGTTGTCCTGGGTTAGTGAAGTCATTAGTGGGTGCAGAGATGGTAGAGGTGGCAATTAGCTTGGTTGTTTCAGGGATGAGAACATGGGCGGGGTTAATTCCGGTATGTATACACCGGAGGGATCCTGGTTGATGATCCTGAACTCATCTCGCATTGGTTGTATAACTACTACTATTACCATGACTAAAGAAATATCAGTCCACGTGGGGTATTTCTTTACCTTCTTGACTACCAGACGGATCCAATTCTTACCTCCGCTACTAGTAATTGCTCCATTGTCTTGCATATGAACACAAAAGAACACGGAAATATGCCTATATATTTCATATAGGCGATGATTTTTACCTAAGAATAATTGATGATATTCATTATATTGTCACACTATAAGTAGCCTGCCAGCATTCTATGTAGGCAGTTTTCAGTCACTATTATATAAACATTTTTCATCACAAGTGTGAGGGTGATATACTCTCATGTAATGAGGACGATTATAGGAATTAAATTAAAATGTACATAGAAGTAAAAAATTACAGAAATAAATAGCTTATTCCATAATTATAAAAATAATACAAATGTGATCGAATTATTTTATGCACTTTAATATATTAAATATAAATGTAAGTTAATTATCACAACAAAAGTAAATCAACTAACTTTTCTAGAAAGTATAGTCAACGTCAGGAGAGACAAGTGAGTTCATTGTCGTGAGGCAGTGTGGATGCTGCCACACACACGGTGGCGGACGACCCAGCAGACAGCACGACACATAGCTACTGTACAAAACACACATTTTATGTCACTCATTGATGCAGAAACTTAACCAGAGCCAAACACTGATCTCTCAACTGACATCCGTAAAAACTGATTAATGTAAATTGGAACGGGAAGCTACAGTAAATTATGCTGCCAACTGATAATGTCAGAGGCAAAAGCACACAACATAAAGGGGCACCCGAACTGTTGCAGAGTAAAGGAAATGCATCACAGTAGTTTAGTAGGAACAATCTCATGACGCCGAGTCACTTGAACAGGCCCTTACATGTCTACGTCAGGACCTCTTCTCAGGGAGGTGGGTCGCTCTTTCCATCGGGTGCCTGCCTAAGAGCCCACCATTTCTCTTTTACCATATTTAATGAAGAAACTCTCTCTTTCGCCGATATTTGTTGTGATTTATGGCCAATGATTTGAAACTAATTATGCATACATGTTTGTTTTCTGATGATTTGTGTGATATGACCATAAATTATTCACAGTAACAATTAGTTGGTATTGAAAGTAGCACTTTAAAAATAATATCTGCAATTATTTGATGAAATTGTTGAATAATCAAACGGTTGTCGTGTTCTGCAAACCAGAAAGTGAAGGTAGGATGTGAATAGAAGTCTAGAACAAACAGATATTGAGATACCTGTTCTAAGGTATTTAACTATTTTCACGCCGATTTCAATAACCTCTCAAAACTCAGGCCTTTGTCCATTTACGATCATGTGTGTGTGTGTGTGTGTGTGTGTGTGTGTGTGTGTGTGTGTGTGTGTGTGTGTGTGTGTGTGTGTCATCTGAGTATTGACTACAGATCGACAATCAGAACGAAATTTTCATGAATGAGATTCAAAACCTTGTCAACGTATGTCAAACGTCTGATATGACCCTAACTCTGCCTCATGCCCAGAATCTTGAATCTCCGTGTTCATCAAGAACTACAAGAAATCACTATAGCGTGCCAAAAGTATATGGAGAGGGAGTCTGGATATGGGAGTCATCCCACGGTCGTTAAAAACAAAGAATATAGCCCCACTTCACAAAGGTGATAGTAAAACAATAGCAAATAATTATAGGCCTTATAAAAATCTTTGGAAGGATTCTAAGAGCGACAAGCGCACTCGTTTGTGTGTGTGTGTGGATGTGTGTGTATATTCACCTAGTTGTACTCACCTAATTGTGGTTGCAAGGGGTCGATTCATAGCTTTGTGTGTGTGTGTGTGTGTATGTGTGTGTGGGGGGGGGGTGCGTGTGCGTGCGTGCGTGTGCTCACCTATTTGTGGTTACAGGGGTCGATTCACAGTTCCAGGCCCCGTCTCTTCGCTGGTCGCTACTAGGTCCACTTTTTCTTTACTCCATGAGCTTCATCGTATCTCTTTTTAAAGTTAAATATGGATCCTGCCAATAACTCTCGTGCGTCCGACTTTCTTGAGAACCTAAGAAAAAAAAACAACCCTTGCCCGAAAAGCAAGATTTATTACTGAGCAGAACCTATGTGTTTGAGTTCTCACGTTGGCATTAATTTTCAACCTATTATAAAATGATTACGCATATACTTATAATAACTAGGCTAATAAATTCGGTGGCAATAACTGAGAATGTTAAGACAAATTTGAAACAAAAATTTTGAAAGACGAAAAACTCAACAGGCAATATTTCTTTGGCAGTGTTAGGCTAATTTAATCTGCCTACTTAAAATCATGATTTAAAATCTGCTATGCAAGGAGAGAAAATAAACCTCTGAAAGCCTTTCGAATAACTTATGATGCTGCCACCGACAGTTGGAGTATTTATTAATGTTGATAAAAAAGATGCCCGAGTGATTTTGATTTTAATCTCTAATTTTTAGTAGAGACTTAATGCAAGTGTAAATATATTTAACAAACATTTTGGTAAAGCTTTGTAAAATATTTATTTTGCATTAAAACTTTCGTAATCACTGCCTTGCAAGGGCATATATTATTCAGTTCTTTTAAACATGTTTCATGAATTTGTTTTTTTTTATTTAGACATCATTTCTTCCAGGAGACAAGAGGCAGTGATGTAATAATGAATATTATTCAGAGAACTAGAAATGCAGAAATTAGAAGATGTGCGGATCATTATTATTATAGTCAATTTAAGTGCTAAAAACGTAAGGGGTCATACATCGCTGCTGGCAGAAATGTGCCGAAGTAGGAATGTGCGAAGTTTAGGAGTAAGAGAGAGAGGGCATGGGGGAGTAGGAGTTAGTGGTGGTCGGGGGTTAGTGCAGGAGTAAAACTGAAATGAGCGTTAGTGAACTAACAAAGAGAGAACCTGCATCACAGGTTTGTGGTAGTCCAACTCAGACCAAGTTGTCACTCAAATCTTTTATTTGAATAATCCTATATGAATTCAGTGGACTATCGAAAATGTCGTATTTCCATACTGACGAATTTTGGCGTACTTAAGGTCTGCTTTTAATGCCCTCTCTCTGTGTTTGGCCAGCGTCTGCGTAAGAGTTGGGTGGCGTTAGCCTCTTTGTTTGATAAGCGAGGGACGTCTCCCTGGCGTTTGAGTTGGCCCTCGATCCATTTTCCTTAATACGATGACAGGACATTATTTAAAAACAATTGCTATGAACATTTAGTATCAGAATTTTAAGTCATTATAGCGAAACGATTTGAGTCTGACGGCAAATTGGTGATAATTGAAATGTCACCAGTGTTGTGTTCGCTAGGTCATTATTACATATCCATTTCTTATTGGCTTTACATATTTTATGCTGTAATATGCTCTCTGCATTCTCTGGCACTTAGCGCCCTGCTTGGCGCCTGTTTCTGTTCTTCTGTAAAGAGCCGTTTCCCTGAACGAATCTACCAGGACTTCGTACTTTCGCAACATTGCAAGTTCCTGTGTTGATTGTTGCATCGTGAAAAACCTAGAGCTATCATTCAACTCCCCCTGTGGTTATTTTACACACACACACACACATATATGTATATATATATATATATATATATATATATATATATATATATATATATATATATATATATATATATATATATATACATATATTGTCGTGCAGAATAGGTAAAATTGGTCAGTTAGAAAGAACTCATTTAAAATTAAGTCCTTTCTAAAATTTTCTCTTATACGTTTAAAGATATGTTTTTTTTTCATTTATCTTAAGGTAAAAATTAATAATTTTGTACCAAAATAATCTTAGAAAACTTACCTAAGGTAACCTTACTATAGCAAGCGCAATTTAAATTTAACCTAATCCAGCTAAATATATTTTAGATAAGATAATAATTTAATATGAAACAAACACAATGAAAAAATATTTTTTTCGCTAGGTTCGGAATGATTTTAGCGAAATTATTGCATGCACAAATTTTAGCTTGCCTTATACGGCAAGAAGAGCTATATAAGCCAAACTCGAAAGTTTGACATTGCTTCGCCACTCTTCCCTCTTGGCATCACTTCCACTTTGTAAAAAACCTCTCATATGCTAACTTTTTCTTTCTTACTACTCTCTTTACATCATCATTCCACCAATCGCTCTTCTTCCTTCCCGCACCCACTTTCCTGTAGCCACAAACTTCTGCTGAACACTCGAACACTACATTCTTAACCTACCCAATATATATATTAAATAATGTGAGAAGTCACGAAAGTGCTTAGAATTTCACTATTCTTTCACAGTGGTTGTTTTGCATATTCTGATATCACCTGCTTACGGTGATCTTGTGTGTATATATATATATATATATATATATATATATATATATATATATATATATATATATATATATATATATATATATATATATATATAATGTGTGTGTGTGTGTGTGTGTGTGTGTTTCTGCAGGCACGCATTTATCAATATGCTGTATATAAAGATATAAGGCCTTTTTGGTTATTGTACACATACATTTACTTGTCTACTAAATACTGAACACATTGCTGGGTGAACATATTTAGAAATAAACAGTTGTCGGTGTATGCAGTTTCTCGTCCAGTGGCTGTGTTTGTGTTGCAAAATAGTTTACTTTATGTGGAGTTAATACATATGTAAATTATTTGCCATATCTCCTTCGTTAGATCCATAGTAATGGTGATGGTGAAGGACCAATAGATCGGGAAGGAATTCTTTCTTTAGTGTATTGTATAACCATAAAAAATTGTTTATTCTGCTATTTTCTGCAATATGTAACCCATAATTATGTTTACCACGAAGAATGAATTTCTTCTCAATAAATAGTTTTCTGCTCGAATTTATAGACAATGTTTTTGTTTTCATCTACATATGGTCTCTTATTTCTTTCATTTTTTCACATTTTTTTTTAATTCGAAGTTCAGTTTGTGTCCCCATAATGAGATGTTATATACATGGTAATTTGTTGGAACAACGTGTAATGAACCCTGAACAGCAGGTATTCTGCTGAAGAGGGCCTTAGCTTGAGGTCGAAATATACAGACAATAACTCTTACTCGTTTATGTCTCCTGTTGGATTTTCTCTCTCATTTGTTTCAGAATAAACCTTTAAACCTTCATAATAAATATAAATAAATTATTATATATTTATATATATATATATATATATATATATATATATATATATATATATATATATATATATATATAATCAACAACACTGCAATTAGCCAAAGATTCGAACCCATGTCGTTTTGGCCCGCCTCATGGTGAGCGAAAATAACATGGCGCTCTAACCCAAAGGACCACCAAATCCTACAAGAATCAAGTACCCAGCAGAGCTAGGTGTTTTACCTTGATTCGAGGACATTTGGTGGTGTCGGTGCCTCAGAGCTAATTTCATTCTACTCCCCGTTTGGTGTACTAGCTTCCACAAGCAATATTTTATATTGTTGTAACCACGAACGAGTGGTATTTAATCACTAACAACACTGAGACTAGCCAAGGACTCGAACCCGTGTCGTTTTAGCCCGCCTCATGGAGAGAGAAAATTTACGACGCTCTACCCCATGGGACCACCCAATCCTACAAAGATGACGCATATAGCAGAGCTAGGTGTTTTACCGTGATCCGAGGACATATGATAGTGTGGGTCCGTCAAAGCTAATTTCATTCTACTCCCCGTTTGGTGTAATAGCCTCTATAAGCAGTATATATATGATTGCAACCACACGAACGAGTGGTATTTAATCGATAACACTACGACTAGCCGAGGCGAGATAAAACAGCACGGGGTCGAGTTCTCGGCTAGTCGCAGTGTTGTTTTTGATTAGATACCACTCGTTCGTGGTTACAATAATATATATACTGCTTGTGGAAGCTAGTACACCAAACGGGGAGTAGAATGAAATTAGCTCTGAGGCACCCACACCATCGTATGTCCTCGGATCAGACCTTATATTTCGATCCCAAATCAAAATATATGTGCAGGCGACCATGAAAAATCTCCCTGTCGGCTGCTCTTGTTCTGATAAATTATAAACCTTATTTCTACAAATTAAGGATTACAATTGATTTGAAAACCCATGAATACATACTATCATCTAATTAAACCTTACTCTCATCCCAAACACATTAAACAAGGATAGGCTTCTCTACACTTCTTTTGCTACTTAAACATGAACATTATTAATCTAAGTTGTTTGTAAGTAAAAGCAAACCACGGTACTCCACACACCAGCACCATCATCACTGTTCACTGCTATCTCCCTCTCTCCCTATCCTAATGTGACATCATGCGTTATTAAAATATCCGCTAAGTTACCGAAATCATTCCCTACTGTACATTATTTATATATAAGAACATAAGAACATAAGAAAGGAGGAGCACTGCAGCAGGCCTGTTGGCCCATACTAGGCAGGTCCTTTACAATTCATCCCACTAACAAAACATGAATTGTAAAGGACCTGCTTAGTATGGGCCAACAGGCCTGCTGCAGTGCTCCTCCTTTCTTATGTTCTTATGTTATTATATATAAATAATGTACAGTAGGGAATGATTTCGGTAACTTAGCGGATATTTTAATAACGCATGATGTCACATTAGGATAGGGAGCGAGGGAGATACTAAATTCTGGTACCAGTGTTTGACACTAAACATAATACATCATTTCACAGAATTAATACTCATAATCGTAAAACAAAAGCGCCACTAAGGCCGCAGCCATCATTACACCTGTTGTCGCTTGTTTGTAAGTCCTGGAGTTTGTCATTCACAGTGCGGGGTATACCAGTCACTCATACTCTTCTCTTGCTTAATTTTTCTTAAAAAAAATTTCAAATCCAGTAATAAATTTGGAGTTTTCCGACTCCCTGACACTTTTCATTTCGCCAGTGTTTAACTGTAGATCCTCATTAATATTATGAATAGCGTCTCTGCTTTTTCTCCTCTATTATTGGTTATGTTTTATCTGGTCTCGTTATCCTTGATGTGTCCACTTCCTTCATGTTATGCTTTGCTACTCTTCAAGCTATTTACAAGTTAAGGATTCCTAACTTTATTGACAAGCTAAGAGCTGTTACCTACATCAGCCCATTTGAAAGCATTTTTATTGTTATGAAACATACAAGTAGGGAACAGGATGAAGTTGGAGCCAGCTGTGGGCCAGTATTTTCATTTGATCAACTGACTTTATCTCGTTGACATCATAATGTTGTACGAATGTGTTCCATACTCAAGTCATCCTGTGGATAAATGTTCTCAGATGAAGTGATATTCTGGAGAAAGGTTCAGCCAGAGTGAAGTTGCTGCTTTCTGCCCGTCTTGTGGTATAGAAGCTTGCTTCACACTGTCCTCGAAGTGGATCCAAGTGTGGTACTTTGACAATATTGGCTTTGTACATAACAGTAAGGCCACCCCCATCCCTCCTGTGTTGAAGGCTCTGCTGAAATGACAGATCTATCCAGGATGGGTCCAGGCGAGAGATGAGACGTCTTGCTCTGTTTTCTGTTCTGTCAAGCAGTCGCAGATGAGAGGAAGGGGGGGCAGGCAAACCAAGAAAGTGGAGCATACTCAGTGTGACCATACTTGTGCCTCATACAGAAACTTGCAACCCCTACTGTCAAGCAGATGCGAGATACGGCGAAGTGCTGTATGCTTCTGGGCTGCCTTGTTTGCAAGATTTAGAACATGGTTCTTCATGGTCAGTTTAGAGTCAAATTTTACCCCAAGGATATCAACTTCCCTTTCTCTGTTTCTCTGTTCGTCTGCCTGTCTGTCTGTCTGTCTCTCTCTCTCTCTCTCTCTCTCTCTCTCTCTCTCTCTCTCTCTCTCTCTCTCTCTCTTACACAGGGTTTGACAAGGTTAAGGATCCCTAGCTTTATTGACAAGCTAAGAGCTGTTACCTACATCAGCTCATTTGAAAGCATCCTTAACCTGTAAATAGCTTGTCAATAAAGCTAGGGATCCTTAACCTTATCAAACCCTGTGTAAAAAAAAAAAACATTTTTATTGTGAAACATACAAGTTGGGGACAGGATGAAGTTGGAGCCATCTGTGGGCCAGTATTTTCATTTGATCAACTGACTTTATCTCATTGATAAAATGCTGTACGAATGTGTTCCATGTGTTCCTTTCTCTCTCTCTCTCTCTCTCTCTCTCTCTCTCTCTCTCTCTCTCTCTCTCTCTCTCTCTCTCTCTCTCTCTCTCTTTCTCTCTCTCTCTCGCTATGTCTCTCACGCACACTTGCATGAAGTTGCTTGCGACAGATGGTGACGAGGCAGGTGGTAATTTCCCACGAAAACTTGCTGGCTGCCTCACCAGCTGCAATAACCTTAAAAATAATCTCTCTAGTACTGACGATTTTTTAGTGAACATCTGTTTTGTTAACTTGTAAACTGTGTAACGCAAACACTGAACTCGGGAAGGAACAATGCCTCAGAAATACTTTTTTTTTTTTTTTTTTTTTTTTTTTTTGAAAACAGTACAGAAGTAGCCTTCTCACATTTCTTTCCTGTGACTCTTTGTATTCTTTTATAGAAAAAATGTGGTGTTTTTCCTAATATTTTCCTTGAATTTTTTTTATTTCTCCTAAACTATAGTATTTTCTGTTTTACCTCTCCCTTACACATAGTTTCCCGGCGGATACGCGAGACTCCGAAAACTATTCCTACTGTTCACCACAAAAACGTTCAGAGTATGCAAAGTTTCGATCCTAAACTCCATCTCACCGAGTTTTACAACGTTAAGAGGATATATCCTGGGCGCTGCTAGCGGTCACTTGTAGTCTTGTTGCAGCCAGAGGCAACTTGTCTTTCTCCACAGAGACGTTCAACTTCCTGGTCAGCTCTGTTGCTGCTGCGTTACATCACATATTTTCTTGTTTTCTTTCATGCAGATACATGGAGATGTCTAGCTGAAGATATCTTTCCGGGGCTTTTCTTACATATTTAGCAGAGGATGTCTTTGGACGGCACTGTGAATATGCTTAGGCAGAGTGAATTCCAGTATTTTCACATGAAATGTTTGAAGACGATCTTTATTGGGGATTCATGTGTCCTATATACATAGCCGAAACAAATTGAAATTCCATGTTATTGTGAAGGTAAGGTCAGAGAGCTCTCACCGGTGTATGAATAAAAAAAAATCTTCAGTGAAAGAACAGGTAACGCACATGAGCCAGTGAAACTCAAGTTGGAGTTGGAAGTCTCTGAAAAAATAGAGTTTGAGCAGCAGTTTGGAACTTAGCACATTTGAAAGTGTGTGTTTGTGTATACATATATGTCGTGTCAAATAAGTAAAACTTGGGATTTTGGCTTAAATAGCAACGCTCTTCTTGCCAAATAAGGCAAGCGAAAATTTGTGTATGCAACAATTTGGCATACACAATTCATATACAATTCATCCTGAACCTAACGACAATAAATATATTTCATTGTGTTTGTTTATTATTAAATAATTATAAACTTATCTAAAATATATTTAGTTGGATTAGGCTAAATTAAATTGTTGTAATAAGGTTAGGTAAGTTTTCTAAGGTTCTTTTGGTAAAAAATTACTAATTTTTACATCAACATAAATGAAAAAATATATCTGTAAAAGAATAAGATAAAATTTTAGAATGGACTTAATTTTAAAAGAGTTTTTGCTAATTGACCAATTTTTACCTATTGGGCGCAAAATATGTATATGCAAAACAAGTCACGGGGAGTTGAAAATGTTTAGCTCAAATACTTTCACACTTCTGAGTGCGTCATCAGGAGCTGTCGGGAGTCACACTACTATCCTCTGAGAAAACTCCCGTCATTTCTTCTGTTGCTTCCTTTCCAATATTTCACAGTTCCTGATGACTCACTGAGAAATGTGAAGGTATCTGAAATAAAGATTTCCACTTCCCCCCAGGTTGTCTTGCATTGTTAAGATCGCCTGTCTGCGACTGTTTATATATATATATATATATATATATATATATATATATATATATATATATATATATATATATATATATATATATATTCAAATATCGCAAACAAGAGATACAAGATGCAAATCGGGGGAAGTAGAATGATAGCTCTAGGCCTTTCGTGTTGCAATGAGAACATCAAAAGCTTGAAATGTTGCAGAAAAGAGGTAGAGATCCAAGTACATACGATCACAGGGAACGTGTGTGCTGGAGTGATCAATCTACTCCCCGTGGAATAGATTAACGTAAATTAAATAAATGTCTTTAAACTTATAAGAGAAAGTTTTAGAAAGGACATAATTTTAAATGATTTTTTCATGTCCGTGGTTCCGTGGGAGCCTAGTAACCAAAATACCACAGGTTTTACATAAATATCCAGCCTTTGCGGGTGATTACCAGTGTTGGTTTTAAGCCATTGAGTGTCCAGTCCATGAAATTATTAAAGACTTGAGCGAAAGAATTTTTTTTTGTATACTGAATATTATAATCTTAAAATTATGCAAACCTGAATTCTATGGATGTTTTCCAGTAGTTTGTCTTGAGAAAGGCAAATAATGAAAATACTCATTAAATGACCGTAGAAGCGTCAGCGAAATTAAATGCCAAAAAAAAACCAAAGTCAGAGGTGTGGGAGAGGACAAGTGCCGGGAGACTCTTGAAGACAAGTGACTTGTGAAGCTCTTCCAGCAGTGTGCAAGTGCTCGAGGCGGCCCTTCAATACTCTAGTGAAAATCTTACTTAATATCACTTATTACTATACTGCTGAGGATATACGTCAGTTGAGATAAATAATGAGTAGAGAGCATTCAGTCAACAGTGAGTTAAAAAAAAAATAAGAAAAAATCTATTTCCATAAAGAATATAAATGTAAGCTATCGTGACGGGAAGAATATACAAATAACCCGCACATAGGAGAAAGGAGCTTATGACGACGTTTTGCTCCGTCTTGGACCATTATTAACTTGTCACACTAACGCATAGATTGTCGCGTGAGCTTATATACAAATATCCCATGATTCAGAAATACGACTTATTGAATAAATATATGGTTTGGTGCTTCCTAGGAAATACTCTGATTTATTAAAAAATAGCTCATCCTCAGCCCGTACTTAACAAATTTGAAGTATACGAGGATTTTTACACGAGCACAACTCATACCGGCAGCTACACATTTTATTGCGGCTTTTCTAATTTGCTTATTACGGATAACTGGAGCCATGATCCACACTTGTGAGTTTTGTATTACTGGAATCAGGAGCCGCACTCGTGGGTGTTGTATACTGGAGTCAAGAGCCGCACTTGTGGGTGTTGTATACTGGAGTTAGGAGCCACACTCGTGGGTGTTGTATACTGGAGTCAGGAGCCACACTCGTGGGTGTTGTATACTGGAGTCAAGAGCCGCACTTGTGGGTGTTGTATACTGGAGTTAGGAGCCACACTCGTGGGTGTTGTATACTGGAGTTAGGAGCCACACTCGTGGGTGTTGTATACTGGAGTCAGGAGCCACACTCGTGGTTGTTGTATACTGGATCCAGAAGCCGCACTCGTGAGCGTTGTATAACTGGAGCCAGGAGCCACACTCGTGAGTGTTGCATAACTGGAGCCATGATCCACACTTCTGGTTGTTGTATACTGGAGCCAGGAGCCACTGTCATGGATGTTGTATAACTGGAGCCATGAGCTACGCTCGTAGGTGTTGTATAACTGGACTCAGGAGCCACACTCCTGAGTGTTGTACAACTGGAGCCAGGAACCACACTCGTGGGTGTTGTATACTGGAGCCAGGAGCCGCACTCGTGGGTGTTGTATACTGGAGTCAGGAGCCGCACTCGTGGGTGTTGTATACTGGAGCCAGGAGCCGCACTCGTGGGTGTTGTATACTGGAGCCAGGAGCCGCACTCGTGGGTGTTGTATACTGGAGTCAGGAGCCGCACTCGTGGGTGTTGTATACTGGAGCCAGGAGCCGCACTCGTGGGTGTTGTATACTGGAGCCAGGAGCCGCACTCGTGGGTGTTGTATACTGGAGTCAGGAGCCGCACTCGTGGGTGTTGTATACTGGAGCCAGGAGCCACACTCGTGGGTGTTGTATACTGGAGCCAGGAGCCGCACTCGTGGATGTTGTATACTGGAGCCAGGAGCCGCACTCGTGGGTGTTGTATACTGGAGCCAGGAGCCGCACTCGTGGGTGTTGTATACTGGAGCCAGGAGCCACACTCGTGGGTTTGTATAACTGGAGCTATGATTCACACTCGTGGTTGTTGTATACTGGAGCCAGGAGCCACATTCGTGATTGTATAACTGGAGCCAGGTGCCACACTTGTGGGTGTTGTATAATTGGAGGCAGGAGCCACACTCGTGGGTGTTGTATAACTGGAGCCAGGAGCCACACTCGTGGTGGTTGTATACTGGATCCAGAAGCCGCACTCGTGAGCGTTGTATAACTGGAGCCATGATCCACACTCCTGGTTGTTGTATACTGGAGCCAGGAGCCACTGTCATGGATGTTGTATAACTGGAGCCATGAGCTACGCTCGTAGGTGTTGTATAACTGGACTCAGGAGCCACACTCGTGAGTGTTGTACAACTGGAGCCAGGAACCACACTCGTGGGTGTTGTATAACTGGAGCCATTAGCTACACTCGTGAGTGTTGTATAACTGGCTCCATGAACTACACTCGTAAGTGTTGTATAACTGGAGCCATGAGCTACACTCGTGGGTGTTGTACAACTGGAGCCAGGAGCCACACTCGTGGGCTGGGGTTGGTGGCGCAACGTTGTAATCCGGCGACTCGGAGGCCTAGGCCAGTGGACGGCTTGAGGTGAAGAACACTGGAGCAGGACTCCCCATGTTGAGTGGGCTTGGCATCAGTATGGTCACTCTTGGGAAGTCGAGGGTGTCCAGGTTGCCTAAAGAGGTGCGAACCATTCTTATGTTCTTATGCGAGCGTTAATTGGAGCCAGGAACCACACTCGTACGAGAAAATCATTTGGTGCAGCTGCACACACAATGGTGGGTTAACAACAGCACAAGTAGTGCAGAGTGATAGCTGCTCTGTGACATCACATGTACAAACACAGTAATGTGATACCACACGCACAAGCGCATCAGAGTACTAACACAAATTCATCTCCCTGCTAACGCAAGTTGGATGAGATTTAGTACTTTCTTGACCATAACAATTGAAAACGTTGCGTCATGCCACAAGGCACAGCTGACTTGATATTTTTTTTTCACATTTTACCAACAAAATACTTCTGCATATAAATCTTGGTGCAAACATTTTAATAGAATCACAATTTGTATGCGTGGTTTGTACGAAACTGAATTTCTTGCAAGTTTTGTGGGAAATCCAATTTATGGGCAACTTTGATTGGAAACCCACTTTGTATATTTCATAGGAAACGGTGTAAGGAGAGAAACGTGATCTGAATTAAAGATATTTATTCTGGGATCACCGGCGGCTGCATACCGTTAAGTACTCAATGCGCGATTTAGGAATTTCGAGAAAATCTTTGTCTAATCCTCTTACTCGCGTAAAAATCTATGAGGCTTTTCTCTCAAAAGTTTTCAGCAAATTTCTCAGTTAGGTTAGATTAGATTAGGTTGTCCTCTATCCATAAAAAAAATATATCAGACGAAAGATAACGGGCACAAACGTTTCTCCCACGCAATGGGCGAAACGTTGTCAATAAAGGATCACATTATACTGCATATGCGTTTATATTTCCATTGTGTCGGTATTTTATACTATTTATTTCCACAAAAGAGAGAGATTGGAACTGTTTATGAGCCTCCATCAGCCCACTCTTTGACTGTCTTTACAAGAGTCCGTGATTATGAGGACTCGTATTAAGGAGAAGGAAATTAGTGATGTTTCATTTAACTTGGACCATTGACAAATCACACTGAATCGAGAAGGAAAGAAGGTCATCATATATACTAGTGGAAGCGGGGAATAAAGGTAGTGGAAATGCAAGTAGTATTAGTCGTATTAGAAGTGATAGTAGTATGCAATATCGTCAAAATGATGACTTAGGCACATGTGCAACATCTGGGTATTTTTATTTTGGAGACTCTTCTCCAACCAGGGAAGGCTGTGGAAGAGGAAGTAATGAGTCTCCCAGCCTCGTAGAATTATATATATAGAAGACATTAGAAGGTGAGGTAATAGGTCGGCCTAGGAGCAGGTGTTAAGCACTATAGTCTTGATGAATTTGAAGCACAGGCATTGTGGCATGCTATAAGTATGTTACACTTATTTGATGTATATCACACTCCCATATAGACTGCCTCCCGGCCAGCGAACCAGGTGCTAAGGATTTAATGATCAATAGGGTACCCATCATTAAATCAGTACCTCAGTTCACTGGCCAATCACAGACAAGCCTGCCAAAGCTGAAGCAACGGTTCACTCGTGCCAAGCAAATTGACAGACTTGCTGGGCTGCTGGTTGAGCACGGTACATTCTCTGGCTGCTGTTTTTGACATCTTTTGTCACCGTGGTACACTTATTATTTCACTACTGTATATAGTGTACATGTAATTTATATTTGGTGAGGGAAAATGCAAGCCATATGCAATTGTTGAGTTTTGTTTGCTCCACTATAATCCCATTACGACCAGGTTTGCATGCCATATTATACCTGTTCACAATAGGCATGAAGATGGGCGCTCATATCCTGGCGCTATAGGCGGGGTCAGGAGCTGAGACTTGACCAATGCAACCACAATTAGGTGAGCACGACTGGGGAAGGACACACATTACATGTAAAATAACCACAATGAAAAATATTGTTTCTACAAGCATATTCGTAATTTCTCATATTATTAAGAAGAGTAAAAATAAAAGGATAACAGAACGCTTATAAAGCTTAGTTATGACCTCACATGTGACTTCACATATGACCTCATATATGACCTCCCATGTGACCTCACATATGACCTCACATGTGACCCCACATATGATACTACTCACTGAGTGAGGGAATGTTGTAAAGTTGTACTAAGCAAATACATGCTTGAACGAAATGTTATAAAATCAAGCTTCATAAAAAATAGTATTGATTGCATCATGAAAAACGCAAAATGGGGGTCCACAAGCATGCACAGAGAAGTGCGTCTCCTATTCTACAGTATGTGTGCCGCATTTAATACTTATTGTATGGAGTAACTGGGTGAGAATGCGTGTACAAGTTACACACAGTTTCAGTCAGTTGTGGTTCGTCATTGACTCGTGTTAGGGAGCAATTAATCTGCTTCCTGAAGAATAACCCAGCACAACATAGATCTATTGTGTCATGTGATGCTTGGATCTCTCAATAAAATTAAGAAGAACTACAATTGTGGCTATTCATATAGAGATTTTTTGTAAGCTTTGTGACCGAGTCATACAACCCTGGACCCGTCGGAAGATGAGGTGCTGAGAGGGAAGGGGTTGCCATGTCGGTGAAGGTCTCTTGAGCCGTGGAAATGCGGCTATCTTCCACATCCTCGGATTAAATTGGACTGAAGACATTACACTGTCATCCTTGTATTTCCCACATGCCCTGCATGACTTCTACGGGTTTAATGATTCTAAATAGAGTTTATATCCGTAGGCGTAGAGTAGATTTTTTCAAGTCCGGGAGTGTGGTTGTAGACTCGTTATTTCATCGTCAGAGGTGTGAGACTCCTGATCTTCAGGTTGGGTAGCAGTGGGTATGGAAGTGATGGCAGACTGTACAAGCGGGCTGGCTTGGGTAGCTGGTGCGTCAGGAATGGTTTGGGCAGCTGGTGGGTCAGGAGTGACTTGGGCAGCTGGTGGGTCAGGAGTAGATTGGACAGCTGGTGAGTCAAAAGTGGCTTGAACAGCTGGTGTGTCAGGAGTGGCTTGGGCAGCTGCTGTGTCAAAAGTGGCTTGGGTAGCTCGTGGATCAGGAGTGGCTTAGGCAGCTGGTAGGTCAGGAGTGGTTTGGGCAGCTGGTAGATCAGGAGTCCCTTGGGCAGCTGATGGGTCAGGAGTCCCTTGGACAGCTGGTGGGTCAGGAGTGGTTTTGGGCAGCTGTAATTGAAGGCTTTGAGTGAATAGTGGTGTTTTCTATGTTGGAGAAGACCTTTAGTATTTGTGTTGATGGTGCTGTGTCAGGAAACTTGAAGCTGGACAGATTGTCGAGAAGAGAGCTTATTGTAGAGCTGAAAGTTTCATTGAAGGCTCTCTACATGTGTGCCTCATACATCATGTAGTACATGATCTTGGTGGAAGCTTCGTCAGAGTGATGGAATGCAGTAGGCTGTTGGATAACTAGTACAATTTTGCTCCAGATCATCAAGAAGAATGTCCTCATCCTCAATATTATCATGCCTCATATTCTCACGTTCATAACAACGAAGCGTTTTAGCCCGTTTGCAGTTTACGTATCACTTACCTCATTTTAAATTAGAAAAAAATTAACACGGTCTCGGGTAAGTGAGATATCTAGATACCTTGTAGTCTGCCATGATCTATTACACAACCATTGCAATTAGCACATATAGCGTTGAAACGAAGAATATCTTCACATGGTAGTAACTGTTCTGAATCTACGTAACCATTCTTCAGTCTGAATTTCTGATATTATCTTCACTAATATCCGACTGAGCACAACATAAACTACAGATAAATTCCCCCAAGCATACGAACAGTTTACGAAAATATTACATTCGGTGGTACAGTGATGAAATATCAAGCATAGAATGAAAACGTCAGTATTTTCAGTTATTATAATAATGGAGGAAACATCTTGTGAGGTATATAAAGCATGAGGTCACATTGTGGTTTTCAGATTTCCTTCCTCAGCACCACTGTTCTCAGCTGCCTGAGAAACGTCAACTTCATCTCTAATTTTCGAACTAGATGCTTACTGATTTATTGTTTCACGTGGTCACATGTAGAGCTAAATGTGGACAAGAACTGTATCAGTTTTTACCGCTAATTCAGTCGTTTTAATAACCATGGAATTTATAAAGATTTTTTTTTCCGATTAGCACGGTGCTCAGCTTCATACCTAGGTGAATACTAAAATGGTATAAAATACCGACAGATTGTTAGGTAAGACACACATGCAACAGTTAGGTATATTCATTTCGAAACGTTTCGCCTACACAGTATGTTTCTACAGTCGAGTACAGAAAAGTTGATGAAAGCAGAAGAGACGTGAAGACGATGTAATCAGTTCATCATCCTTGAAGTTCTGAGGTGGTCAGTCCCTCAGTCTGGAGAAGAGTATTGTTCCATAGTCTGAAACAGACTATGGCGCTTTTTAGATCGTTTCCATAACGAAACTTGTGGCTGAAGGCCTCTGCAGCTACCAGTTCCTGTGAAGTGATGGACATATTTGTTACAGCCAGTTTGGTCAAGGCTGTCTGGCGTATCCTCTCATCACGGCATAATTTTCAGCACTGAATTAGTGATTCCTTTGATTTAGATTCTTCGACGTATTTCTTTTTCCTGTTACAGTAAATTAATCCCGCTTCAAGTACACACGATGAACTTGGTGTTGGCCTGGAATGAGTACCCTCCGTTTTAATTTTTGTGCTAATGAGTGGAAGTTGATCACCCTTTGACAATATCCGAAGAATTTTCTTCAGATAAAATGTTATACAAGAGTTTCTGTGATAGTTTGTCATTATCTCTTCTTCATGAAGGTTTAGAAATTGATAACAATTATGAAACTGAACATTAAAATGGTATAAAATACCGACAGGTTGTTAGGTAAGACACATATGCAACAGTTAGGTATCTTTATTTCGAAACGTTTCGCCTACACAGTAGGCTTCTTCAGTCGAGTACAGAAAAGTTGATAGAAGCAGAAGATACTTGAAGACGATGTAATCAGGGTGATGGACTGATTACATCGTCTTCAAGTATCTTCTGCTTCTATCAACTTTTCTGTACTCGACTGAAGAAGCCTACTGTGTAGGCGAAACGTTTCGAAATAAAGATACCTAACTGTTGCATATGTGTCTTACCTAACAATTATGAAACTGATGACAATTATAAGCGCTGACCGCTTTCTGAAATGTGTTTAAGGAGTTTTCATGTATCGTTTTGGTCAAATGAAAGATAGAGGACTAGTGATCATATACATTATATGATCGTCTCCTTATGAGACCGTTTTCTGGGTTTCTCTGTTGTCAAAGAATTAACCAGTACAGCTTGTCAATCAACCTGGTGTCAAAACACATTTACTGCTACACCTAGAATTTTAAAAGAAATTAAAAAATAAAAGTTTTTCAAATTAAAAATAAAATAAATTTGTGTGTATCAGTGGATCCCAGTTGTGTGTTCCACAGTTCTCCGAGTGTTCCCAGTGTTCTTAGTTGGTTGAATTATTAGGCTTAAAGCCTATCTTCTTCATGCATGTCATTAAGCATTCGTTGACTTATCACTACTAGTCTTTTAAAACCTCTTCTTAAAAAGAGAGAGCATGACTTCATAATATCCTAAGATAAAATATATATATATATATCTTTAGCTTCCTACTCTCAAATGTTAAATGAACAAGTAGTGTCACGACGCGAGCAATTATGATTAACAAATGATAAAATTACATGATAACATAGAAATTTTTGGGTAATTACTGAAGACTCGAAAGTTGACTGTATACTCTGAGGATTTTAATTATTTTATTTGATTTAAGGGAAGCTAAACTGCGGGTAGACTTTAGAAGACAACCTCGATATGCACCGAGGTATCTCTGAAGTTTTTCTTTCCTAGGTAATCATAGGTAAGTAACCGATTCCCCCCCCCCCCGTCTCTCTCTCTCTCTCTCTCTCTCTCTCTCTCTCTCTCTCTCTCTCTCTCCCCCCCCTCTCCCCCTCTCCCCTCCCTCTCTCTCTCTCTGGTCTGTATCATCAGATATGTAGAACAATTACAGGACAATATGCGTTTTCAAATTACATAAAATTGGGTCTTTCATCTTTTCCAGTAATCTGTATTTAATATTATAAAAGTTTAATCCTTCAAATTTTTATCTTACTTTCCCATCTTGTGAAAAACATCACTTGAAATTTAGAGTTGTTGATATAAAGAAATTAAAAAAATAATCTCTAAAAATTCTGCTGGGTTTACATTGAAGCAAATCACAATTTTGAAATCTCCAGTAACAGCATTCAGCATTAAATTTCCTTTTCCATCGAGTTATTAATTCCAGGTTCCGAGACGTTCTTCTGCTCTCTCATCAAGTTATCCTAATTCAGTGTCTGACTCTCTTTAAAATTCTAAAAGACCTGCCATTTGCCCTTCACTTCAGTTAGGTTCTTCGTACATTAACGTTCCAATCAACCGTGAAACTGGATGTGTGCAGTAAAGATCCCTCCCTTCCTGCCAGATTAATAAATGAGATAAATCATGTAATTTTCTCAAATATTAATAGTGCAAGCCTCGATGATTACTCATATTGGTAGAGGAAAGTTAATTTAGCGCCTTCCAACCCATTTGCTGTTACTGGGGAAGGTGTTGCCTAACAGGGCATCTCTGTGACTTAAAACTGAAAACAGTATTATCGGTATAAAACAATCAAACTGAGCCAGTAAGACAGCCACATTGGTGAAGTGGTAGAATTTAAATGCAAAATTTTAACAAATAACATTGAGGGATGTGATGAATGGTTTGAAAAACCGACAAGTTGAAGATTGAGACACTATTGCAACATATGGGAATCTTTATTCAGGAAACGTTTCGCCAAACAGTGGCTTCATCAGTCCAATACAAAGTAGAAAGGCGCAAGGAGAGGAGGAGTTTGAGGTAATCAGTCCCTCAGCCTGGAGTCGATGTGTTCAGTCCAATCTTGTAGAATGTACAGCATAGGGCCGTAGACGTGGCTTATATACTGTAGTGAGGTGAGGCGAAGCAGGAGGAGGTGAGGTCATAGTGGTACCATCCACTAGTCGAAGTAGGTCTTCGTATCTTGATTGATGATTGCTCATCCTCTTTTTTTATTAGATTCTGGAAACCTTGTCAACTGCATGCGTTCCAGGAGACCGAGTTATTATAAACTGGGTTGTAAACTTTTCAGGTTATTTACTGCATTCTAGAGGGATTAAGCTTCACTGATGTTTCTATGTATTTAATTCTAAGGCTGTTATCATCTGGTTGTTAGGACTGGTTCATTATCTATAGCTTGGGATGTATATATTGTTTTGAGTTGTAACACTTGGTCTGCAGGTGAGACAGGTGAAGTGTTTCTCATGTGTTGTAGATCGACTCAAGTGGTGCTTTAATGTTTATATTCTTGTAGCGTAAATTCTGTTTTATTTATGTTGTGAATTACTCGTGAAGTCATCCTGATTATTGAATTATGATACATTCCGGTTTATTAAGTGATATTCGTGTTAAATTTACATAGTTCATTTTTTTGGGTGGATATATACGTTTAAATATATTTGTATTTAATGAGAAATAGAGTCACTGCTTACTGAAATTTCCTTACCGCTTATTAATGTAAATATTTAATGTTTAAATTATTCATTAAATAATTTTTTATAAGACAATTTTATAATTTTCCTCCTTAATCTAATGCATCATAATGATGATTATTGAATATTATTCTCATCTTAACTGAAGTAGGTCTTTTTTTTTTTTTGTTATAGCTAACAAACAAGCGGCGAGTGAGTGGAAACTAGCCCTGATCAACCCGGCTGTGGGTGTTGGCATGCATAAATAACATGCAGCTTGTCTTTGTTTATTTTCTCAGAATCCACTCGTGTTGAAAAATTTAGTTCGAAGAAGTTTTTAGCAAGATTTGGTATAAGATTTTGCTCCATACATTTGGTGTGAAGAGAGATTTAGCTTGTCTATGAAGTCAAGTTCCTTCAGTTTGTCTATGAAGTCAAGTTCCTTCAGTTTGTCTATGAAGTCAAGTTCCTTCAGTTTGTCTATGAAGTCAAGTTCCTTCAGTTTGTCTATGAAGTCAAGTTCCTTCAGTTTGTCTATGAAGTCAAGTTCCTTCAGTTTGTCTATGAAGTCAAGTTCCTTCAGTTTGTCTATGAAGTCAAGTTCCTTCAGTTTGTCTATGAAGTCAAGTTCCTTCAGTTTGTCTATGAAGTCAAGTTCCTTCAGGTCAGGCTTCAGCAAAGTCTTGTGGACAATAAAGTAAATGTTTTGGAGGAGAAGGAAACTATGGTAACAGATCATTGTGTGTCAAAGTACTGACAATGTGGAACTGAATGGGGCGGAGGTGTTAGTGGGAAAATAGGAAGACGTATTAGACGTATAGATTAAGAGGAAGACGTATTAGATGTATCGATAATGAGTCAGAAGCGTTAGAGGAAAAAAGCAGTGGTGTTAGAAGGATAGATGAAGAGGAAGATGTATTAGATGGATAGATAATGAGGTAGAAGTTTGAGAGTGATAAGTAATGGGAAAGAGTTGTTAGAGAGATTAATAAGGCAAATATATTAGGGGAATATATATAGTAAAGGCAAATGTGTTAAAAGGTTTGATAATGAGGCAGATGTAATAAAGGGACAGATACTGAAGCAGAGATAATAGAGAGCCAGATAATGAGGCAGAAGTAATAAAGGGATAGATAATGAGGCAAAAGTAACCAAGGAAATAACATAAGGAATTGTTAAATGTAGATGAAGCAAGTCAGAAATGTAATTTTTGATATGAAATTAATTGAGACATACTAGAGCGAGTGAGCAGATGGAAATCAGAGTGAAGAACGTCAATAAAACTTTAAGTTTTTGCTTCTGTTCAATGCGTTTGAAAGAAGTAATCGTTGTCAGGGAGTCAGCAGAACATTTGCTCGTTTTATACATGAGAAATGGGAACAAGAGAGAATATAATGTACTAAGAGAATATGTAGTCCATGTTAGTAGAAATGTAAATGAAAGAGAAATTAAGAAGATGAAGGATGATCACAGAATACGTTGGACTTACAAAGGGAAAGGGTTACACACATCCAATGTTTGAATGAAATCAGCCAAAAGAGCAATTCAAAGGCAGGGTAAAATCTTATTACTTTCATGAATAGGAAAAATTAACTTTTGGGAGAAGTGATTGTTGATGCTCCTCTCTCATATGTTCGGGTTATTTATGTATTGTTCCAGTCATGATATTGTGCTTTTTTGTTCTTTTTGGTGAAGGCAGTGAAGGAAAGGTGTAGGAAGGAATCGAAATTGCTTTCAGTGAGAATGAGATTTGGTCATTTATGAGCGATGTCTCCACTACTATTTATATTTCTATGGTGAATGAGAGTTGACTTAGCAAGAGACAGTGTTGATATGAAAAAAATATGATTTACAGAATGGAAAACGTGTTTCTGAGATGTTTCGAATGCGAAGAATGGAACAAAATAGGCTGGAAAACAATGTATTTGACCAAGTGACTTTTTAAAGCATTGTGGGCAAATCTACTGTGGGAATGACGGAAGGGAAGATCCCTAGGAAGAGATGGAAGGAAGATGTGAAAAATATATTGAGAGGCAAGGATTTGAACATCCAGGTTAGTGGAAGCGAGGGATCTGTGAAGTTTGAAGCGCTGTTAGCGGGTGATCAGATAAATATCTTTGAAAGTACTCAGAAAAACCTGTCAAGTCTGAAATACAGTTTCTTCATCTCTCTGAATAACTCAAGGCAAACATCTGAAATTTTTATATTTGTTTATGCTTCAGTAACGAGGGAAACGCGCCATGCTGATGCTGTAAGCAGCAGTAGTCGTCTTATGTATGTGGTTTGGTGTATTCTTAAAGAAAATCTTGTTTAAATTTCTTAAAGACGTTCCTTCACTCTCCTATCTTGTCAAAGAAGCTGACATAATCCTGGTTGGCTGTTCGTCGGAACATAAGTTCGCAATGTTCTCCACCAAACAATTGTCTTTAAAAAAAAATAGTATAGAATATCGATAAATTGATGAATATGACACTTGTACAGCACCTGGTTGTCTTTACCATGAAGACGTTCCACCAACTAGTGGGTTCTTCGTTACAATATAGAGATTACCTCATCCTCCACTGTCTCCAGTATGTAATCAGTCCCTTAGCCTTGATAGACGTTCATTTCCTGAGCTTTGATCAATTTGATTAATCATGGATTTGTTTATTCAATCAATATAACGTTATCTGAAAGAAAGTTTCTTAGAGAAATCTCTCACAAGAAAGTTTTTCTTTTTATCAAAAGCAGTATTGTCCAATGAATGACACTTGGTGGATCCAACTTACCACATTCCAAAATTCGTCGTAAGCTTCTCTCTTTTATGTGCGGGTTATTTGTGTATCGTTCCAGTCACGGTATTGTGCCTTTTTGTTATTTATTTATTACTTCAAATTGTTAGGTACTTCCTTCTTTACACTTGAGCCTACTTGTAAATTTCATATATTAGTCACCTGTGAGACAGTGTTCAAGATCATCTGGCAGAATATGCAGTCTACATATACTTTCATAATACAGTTGACCCCCGGTTAACGAACTTTTTTCATTCCAGAAGTATGTTCAGGTGCCAGTACTGACCGAATTTGTTCCCATAAGGAATATTGTGAAGTAGATTAGTCCATTTCAGACCCCCAAACATACACGTACAAACGCACTTACATAAATACACTTACATAATTGGTCGCATTTGGAGGTGATCGTTAAGCGGGGGTCCACTGTATTTATCTAATTGAAAAATGATCATAACACAGGGTAGAATAGCAAGATGTACTATATAAATATTTTGTTTTCTCTTTCTAAATATTTTTTTTGGCCTGATCAGCATTACAGGCTAAGAGCTGTTATCCTACCTCAACTCATTTCAAATCCCAGCCCTATCTCATGTATACTACCACCCCGAGGATGAGACCCACAACAGTCAACTAACACGCAGGTGAACAGCGGCAGCAGATGTAATGAAACATGCCTACGTTTCCACCGTTGCAGGGTATCGAACCACGGACCCTCAGTATGTGAGCTGAGAACGCTACTATCTGAGCCACTTTGCATTAGCATGCTTGTCATGACTTATGTTTAAGAGCCCTATGTTTATCTCTTCAGAAATATTATTGCTGCATTATTTGTTCCTCTCTCTCTCTCTCTCTATCTCTCTCTCTATCTCTCTCTCTCTCTCTCTCTCTCTCTCTCTCTCTCTCTCTCTCTCTCTCTCTCTCTCAGCCCCTACTTCATTATCACATTTGATCCCATTCCCTTGGCAACTACGACTAATGTTGGCATTTCCCTTCACAATATTTAGCATCATTCCCCATTCAGCTGTGAAGGCCTCTTGGAATATCCTATATCACTGATAATTTCAAAGACACTTTTAGAGGGGAAAATTTTTTATATGACGTTTCTTCCAAAGTGGAGATTGACAAATACTTGTGATAGTAAAGGTTTTTCTCTGCTTCAAGTGTCTTCGAAATTTCCACTCCTCGCTGAGCCCCATTATCTAGAATTCTCTTGCACACTCTGCTAGCCTTTTCATCATCCTCTCTAATTAGCCACTATTTTTTTCAATATAACTATTTTATCTTTAATTGACATGTTCCTCCATGCTTAGGCTGTTATTTTACTTTTTCCGAAATGTTCTTCTCATGCTCTACCACTTCTTCAATGATAATTTTGAAATATTCTTTCCACTGCTTCTGAATTTTCAGCTTTTTCCATACCTTGTGCTCTGCATTTTTCTGTTTAATATTCGTGACTAATGCTTCCCTGAATTGCTTGTTAAAAATAAGATATCTCGTTCTAAACTTTCTGCTATAGTAGTTTCATTTTCTCTTCAGTTTAATAATCACAGGACACCCTTGTATGGCATTTCAGATATCTTACCAATATCTGTTTCCTATAAATTATTATCTGATCTAAGTTCATTCATCTCCTCCCTTGATCTTACTTGACCATTTGATATGCGAACTAGTGAACTTCCTTGCATATGTATCAGTAATCTTGCTTCCTTTAATCTAGCTTGGAGACTCGTGCCTCTCAGTTAATCCTGAATTGGCATTAGCGTGTTGGGATAGACTGTTGGGAAGGAAGGTAGAGGATGGTGGAAGATGTTGAATAAAAGATAATGTGGAAGGAGAAATTGGATCCCTGGAAGTTGGTTTAGATGAAAAAAAATAGAAGAACAGTGATTAAAAAAGTGTGGTCTAGAGGGGGATGGAAAGCGGGTAGGGAGAAAAAATTGAGGCCAGTGTGGTAAAGGAATTGTATAGGGGAAGCGATAGAATGGCTTAGATAGAGAGAGGGTGTGAGGACAGAAGGGTTTGACCGCACAGGGAGGAAGTTGAATTGGGAAGGGTAGGCTATGGGTCAATTAGAGAAACAGCCGTGTAAAAGGAGAGGGGTGACAGCGCTAGGAAAATATTTTGACGAGGAGAAGGTTCAACTGTGCGGGATTGATAGGAGGTGCGTGAGGGAAGTATTAGGCGGGGAGGGCGGAAGAGGATTGGCCATAGATGTACCAAGAGGAGGGAGGCAAAGATTAAAGGGAGAAGTGGATTGGAGAAAGGAAAACAAGTAATTTCACTAGGAGAAACTGAGGGGAAGAGAATGTTGTTTTTAACTTGTCTAGCCCTTGGGTCTACCTGGAAAATGTCTACAGCGTCTTGTTCTCCCGTTACTCATTCTCCATCAGATCTGTTGATATTTTACTGAAGCTTTTGTATTCTGACCCGACTTTCTTCATTGTGGACCTGTGTTTCTGATCCTTCGAGCCTTGTATCCCAAGCGTTTATCATCTCTGGTTTCCTTGATTTCTTCATCATAACATCACCCTCCCTTTTATTCATACACTGAAACATCTCCCAGCCAAAGTCGTTCAACATCGTCTCCAAGTATTCTTGTGTCTTTTGAAGCCTAGCGTGCATCTCGTTGCTTCCTCCGTATTCTCATTGTATCACCGCATTTATTTTCTTTATCCTTCATCCCCTTCTTGTTTTTATAGCCTTTTGAAACATTTTTTGTAAATGTTCTTTCTTCTCGTCATCTAACCTTTATGTTTGGATCAACGCCAACTTATCATTCAGTTCGACATTAAGGTTTTAAACTCGCCTACTCAAGATAGGAAGCTGTGAGGGAGCAGTTGTCACATGTTGAAATCCCAATAACAGTCCTGGACGTACTGTATATTTAGTGTCAAAGTCTTTAATATGTCTTACAAAGAAGACAAACTTACTGAAAAAACAGCTGAAACGACTGATAGGGCATTTAACGGTAAAGAGAAAACGTAAGAAATACATATAAAACCCGCACTTTGGAGACTGTGACTTACAACGTTCCGGTCAGAAATGTGACTACGTTATTAATAGCCCATATCGTAACCGAACGCTATTTGTGTATTGTTCCGGTGATGGCAATGCTGCTTTTTCTTCTATTCTTTACGTAAAAAAATATACGGTAGGTTTCAGAGAAGGTTTCTAAAGGAAGAAAAATAAACTCACACGAGCAAGTTCCAAGAACACATCTGTTTCTGATTTTTGTAAACAACTTTACTGGGAAAATTCTTATGATTTTTTTTTTCAGATTGTGCTAATGAGGAAAATAAAAAGAAAAAATGAGAGCAGAAAGATTCTGCAGGAAGTCTTTGGATGAATTTCAGTATCCACCTTCTAATGGATACTGAAATTCATCCATGGCAAGTATAAGGTGAGGAAAATCTGAAGATAAGTTAGGTGGCCAGATGAAGTACACACAATGAGAGGGAGATAACTCATAGTATCTGCTAGGAAAAAAGGAACTAAGGGAAGTTTTGTTTTCATCAGCCTGGTTCTCCTTTTAAAGATGGTACACTCTGCTGTGCGCAAGCCCTTATTCTTAATATAAGTATTGAACTAAGGTCTGGGTTAGTACTTCTAGTACCTCGATGGAGAGAGTCCAAACCAGCTGCTTAAATCATCAAGTATGACAGGTATACATAATAGCTACTTAGCTTTAGTCAACACCCTTTCATACATTCATATGTATGTATCTATGTACATATATTTATATATAATAATCTTTTAATTATTGAGTTTGGTGACCTAGGCAGGTAAATCTCTCTAGTCAGTTCACCGTGAACACTCAACCTGGGAAGTACGGTGCTTCCTTGAGCTCCTAGGCCTTAGTAGAAATAAGAATTTTTTGAGTGGCAGTTTTTAGTTCACTTACAAAAGTAATGAGATAGTATAAGTTTATTCATATGCTGTCTGTGTTCTTTTTAGTAAACCCATTATTCATTTTTATCATGCTGGTTTAATTAATAAATCGCATAGCAGCCCGTTTTCTTTCTTAAATGGTAACGTCAGAGGAAATAGATTTCTAAATATCTTATCTCCTGATGCAGTTGTTATTAATAGTAGTAGTATTATTACTATCATTATTATTAAATAAATAAATACTAATATTATTAAATTAATTAATGTTAGTATTTTTTAGTTAATTTATTGATGTTAAATATATGGGGAGTGTTAAACTAACGAGGGTCAGAGTCCGCCTGTAGAAAAGATAGGCATTTAGATTTGATCCAAAGAAGGGTAGATCAGGCCAAATTCCTGCAATCAAGAGCACCTTTCCCTCACGAGCATCAAGGAATCTCTCCTTAGGGATCTCCTGACTCAGGTGAATCCGACGTAAACATCAGCGGTCTACGAAAAACTTAGATATGCCTAAGGAATGCATTAGGAATGTGAAGGACCTGGGTGTGGTAATGTCCGAAGACCTCACCTTCAAGGACCACAACAGTGCCACTATCATATCTGGGAGGAAACTGATAGGATGGATAATGAGAACATTCAAGACAAGAGATGCCAAGCCAGTGATGATCCTTTTTAAATCACTTGTTCTCTCTAGGCTGGAATACTGCTGTACATTAACATCCCCATTCAAGGCAAGTGAAAATGTAGATCTAGAAAATGTACAGAGAACCCTTACTGCATATATAAGTTCCATCAAACACCTTAACTACTTGGAACGTTTGGAAGCACTTGACTTGTACTCACTGGAGCGCAGTCGAGAAAGATGTATCATAATCTACAATTGGAAGATCCTGTAGAGGCTAGTCCCTAATTTGCACACAGAAATCACTCCCTATGAAAGCAAAAGACTTGGCAGACGATGCAACATACCCCCAGTGAAAAGTGCGGGCGCCATTAGTACACAGTAAGTATCCGGGGCCCAAGACTGTTTAACAGCCTCCCACCAGCCATAAGGAGAATTACCAATAGACCCCTGGTTGTCTTCAAGAGGGAGCTAGACAGATACCCAAAGTCAGTGACGGATCAGCCGGGTTGTGGTTCACACGTTGGACTGCGTGCGGCCAGCAGTAATAGCCTCGTTGATCAGGCCCTGACCCACCAGGAGGCCTGGTCATGGACTGGGCCGTGGGGGCGTTGATCCCCGGAATACCGTCCAGATAGACTCCAGGCAGATAGGAAGATATGTAATGGAGGTTAATTCCAGACAGATTTATATGTAGAAGCCACAAGGTCTGACAGGGCCGGGAGAAAACCATATTGATATAAGCGATGATAAAATACTGAGATGCAGAAGTTGGAAGACGAACTCCCGCAGACACACGTGAGTATTCTTATATTCAGACTCGTAGCGGCCAAGAGTCTTCTTTTACCCTTGAAATGAAATCTTAAATAGGAAATTCCTGCCTCACACGCCCACCTTTTCACAGGAATTCCTCTTAGCTGATAAAATGTTGGCACAAGCTTATAAGAGACGGCAATGTTGGTCATTGGGAGGGGAGGAAAGTGGAGGAGTGGGAGGGGAGGAAAGTGAAGGAGAGGGAGGGGAGGAAAGTGGAGGAGTGGGAAGGGAGGAAAGTGGAGGAGTGGGAAGGGAGGAAAGTGGAGGAGAGGGTGGGGAGGAATGTGGAGGAGAGAGAGGGGAGGAAAGTGGAGGAGTGGGAGGGGAGGAAAGTGGAGGAGAGGGAGGGGAGGAAAGTGGAGGAGAGGGAGGGGAGAAAAGTGGAGGAGAGGGAGGGGAGGAAAGTGGAGGAGAGGGAGGGGAGGAAAGTGGAGGAGAGGGAGGGGAGGAAAGTGGAGGAGAGAGAGGGGAGGAAAGTGGAGGAGAGGGAGGGGAGGAAAGTGGAGGAGAGGGAGGGGAGGAAAGTGGAGGTAAGGGAGGGGAGGAAAGTGGAGGAGAGAGAGGGGAGGAAAGTGGAGGAGAGTGAGGGGAGGAAAGTGGAGGAGAGGGAGGGGAGGAAAGTGGAGGAGAGGGAGGGGAGGAAAGTGGAGGAGTAGGAGGGGAGGAAAGTGGAGGAGAGAGAGGGGAGGAAAGTGGAGGTTAGGGAGGGGAGGAAAGTGGAGGAGAGGGAGGGGAGGAAAGTGGAGGATAGGGAGGGTAGGAAACTGGAGGAGAGGGAGGGGAGGTAAGTGGAGGAGTGGGAGGGGAGGAAAGTGGAGGAGAGGGAGGGGAGGAAAGTGGAGGAGTGGGAGGGGAGGAAAGTGGAGGAGAGGGAGAGGAGGAAAGTGGAGGAGAGGGAGAGGAGGAAAGTGGAGGAGAGGGAGGGGAGGTAAGGGGTGCATAGGGAGGTGAGGAAAGTGGAGGAGAGGGAGGGGACGAAAGTGGAGGAGAGGGAGGAGAGGAAAGTGGAGGAGAGGGAGTGGAGGAAAGTGGAGGAGACGGAGAAGAGGAAAGTGGAGGAGAGGGAGGGGAGGAAAGTGGAGGAGAGGGAGGGGAGGAAAGTGGAGGAGAGGAAAGTGGAGGAGTGGGAGGGGAGGAAAGTGGAGGAGAGGGAGGGGAGGAAAGTGGAGGAGAGGAAAGTGGAGTAGTGGGAGGGGAGGAAAGTGGAGGAGAGGGAGGGGAGGAAAGTGGAGGAGAGGGAGGGGAGGAAAGTGGAGGAGAGGGAGGAGAGGAAAGTGGAGGAGAGGGAGGGGAGGAAAGTGGAGGAGAGGGAGGGGAGGAAAGTGGAGAGGGAGGGGAGGAAAGTGGAGGAGAGGGAGGAGGGGAAAGTGGAGGAGAGGGAGGGGAGGAAAGTGGAGGAGTGGGAGGGGAGGAAAGTGGAGGAGAGGGAGGGGAGGAAAGTGGAGGAGAGGGAGGGGAGGAAAGTGGAGGAGAGGGAGGGGAGGAAAGTGGAGGAGTGAGAGGGGAGGAAAGTGGAGGAGAGGGAGGGGAGGAAAGTGGAGGAGCGGGCGGGGAGGAAAGGGGAGGAGTGGGAGGTGAGGAAAGTGGAGGAGTGGGAGGGGAGGAAAGTGGAGGTTAGGGAGGGGACGAAAGTGGAGGAGAGAGAGAGGAGGAAAGTGGAGGAGAGGGAGGGGAGGAAAGTGGAGGAGAGGGAGGGGAGGAAAGTGGAGGAGAGGGAGGGGTGGAAAGTGGAGGAGAAGGAGGGGAGGAAAGTGGAGGAGAGGGAGGGGAGGAAAGTGGAGGAGAGGGAGGGGAGGAAAGTGGAGGAGAGGGAGGGGAGGAAAGTGGAGGAGAGGGAGGGGAGGAAAGTGGAGGAGAGGGAGGGGAGGAAAGTGGAGGAGAGGGAGGGGAGGTAAGTGGAGGAGTGGGAGGGGAGGAAAGTGGAGGAGAGGGAGGGGAGGAAAGTGGAGGAGTGGGAGGGGAGGAAAGTGGAGGAGAGGGAGAGGAGGAAAGTGGAGGAGAGGGAGAGGAGGAAAGTGGAGGAGAGGGAGGGGAGGAAAGTGGAGAATAGGGAGGGGAGGAAAGTGGAGGAGAGGGAGGGGACGAAAGTGGAGGAGAGGGAGGAGAGGAAAGTGGAGGAGAGGGAGTGGAGGAAAGTGGAGGAGAGGGAGAAGAGGAAAGTGGAGGAGAGGGAGGGGAGGAAAGTGGAGGAGAGGGAGGGGAGGAAAGTGGAGGAGAGGAAAGTGGAGGAGTGGGAGGGGAGGAAAGTGGAGGAGAGGGAGGGGAGGAAAGTGGAGGAGAGGAAAGTGGAGTAGTGGGAGGGGAGGAAAGTGGAGGAGAGGGAGGGGAGGAAAGTGGAGGAGAGGGAGGGGAGGAAAGTGGAGGAGAGGGAGTGGAGGAAAGTGGAGGAGAGGGAGCGGAGGAAAGTGGAGGAGAGGGAGGGGAGGAAAGTGGAGAGGGAGGGGAGGAAAGTGGAGGAGAGGGAGGTGGGGAAAGTGGAGGAGAGGGAGGGGAGGAAAGTGGAGGAGTGGGAGGGGAGGAAAGTGGAGGAGAGGGAGGGGAGGAAAGTGGAGGAGAGGGAGGGGAGGAAAGTGGAGGAGAGGGAGGGGAGGAAAGTGGAGGAGTGAGAGGGGAGGAAAGTGGAGGAGAGGGAGGGGAGGAAAGTGGAGGAGAGGGAGGGGAGGAAAGTGGAGGAGAGGGAGGAGAGGAAAGCGGAGGAGTGGGAGGAGAGGAAAGTGGAGGTAAGGGAGGGGACGAAAGTGGAGGAGAGAGAGAGGAGGAAAGTGGAGGAGAGTGAGGGGAGGAAAGTGGAGGAGAGGGAGGGGAGGAAAGTGGAGGAGAGGGAGGGGTGGAAAGTGGAGGAGAAGGAGGGGAGGAAAGTGGAGGAGAGGGAGGGGAGGAAAGTGGAGGAGAGGGAGGGGAGGAAAGTGGAGGAGAGGGAGGGGAGGAAAGTGGAGGAGAGGGAGAGGAGGAAAGTGGAGGAGAGGGAGGGGAGGAAAGTGGAGGAGAGGGAGGGGAGGTAAGTGGAGGAGTGGGAGGGGAGGAAAGTGGAGGAGAGGGAGGGGAGGAAAGTGGAGGAGTGGGAGGGGAGGAAAGTGGAGGAGAGGGAGAGGAGGAAAGTGGAGGAGAGGGAGAGGAGGAAAGTGGAGGAGAGGGCGGGGAGGAAAGTGGAGAATAGGGAGGGGAGGAAAGTGGAGGAGAGGGAGGGGACGAAAGTGGAGGAGAGGGAGGAGAGGAAAGTGGAGGAGAGGGAGTGGAGGAAAGTGGAGGAGAGGGAGAAGAGGAAAGTGGAGGAGAGGGAGGGGAGGAAAGTGGAGGAGAGGGAGGGGAGGAAAGTGTAGGAGAGGGAGGGGAGGAAAGTGGAGGAGAGGAAAGTGGAGGAGTGGGAGGGGAGGAAAGTGGAGGAGAGGGAGGGGGGGAAAGTGGAGGTGTGGGAGGGGAGGAAAGTGGAGGAGAGGGAGGGGAGGAAAGTGGAGGAGAGGGAGGGGAGGAAAGTGGAGGAGAGGGAGGGGAGGAAAGTGGAGGAGTGAGAGGGGAGGAAAGTGGAGGAGAGGAAAGTGGAGGAGAGGGAGGGGAGGAAAGTGGAGGAGAGGGAGGGGAGGAAAGTGGAGGAGTGGGAGGGGAGGAAAGTGGAGGAGAGGAAGGGGAGGAAAGTGGAAGAGAGGGAGGCGAGGAAAGTGGAGGAGAGGGAGGGGAGGAAAGTGGAGGAGTGGGAGGGGAGGAAAGTGGAGGAGAGGGAGGGGAGGAAAGTGGAGGAGAGGGAGGAGAGGAAAGTGGAGGAGTGGGAGGAGAGGAAAGTGGAGGAGTGGGAGGGGAGGAAAGTGGAGGAGAGGGAGGGGAGGAAAGTGGAGGAGAGGGAGGGGAGGAAAGTGGAGGAGAGGGAGGGGAGGAAAGTGGAGGAGAGGGAGGGGAGGAAAGTGGAGGAATGAGAGGGGAGGAAAGTGGAGGAGAGGGAGGGGAGGAAAGTGGAGGAGAGGGAGGGGAGGAAAGTGGAGGAGAGGGAGGGGAGGAAAGTGGAGGAGGAGAAGGGGAGGAAAGTGGAGGAGAGAGAGGGGAGGAAAGTGGAGGAGAGGGAGAGGAGGAAAGTGGAGGAGAGGGAGGGGAGGAAAGTGGAGGAGAGAGATGGGAGGAAAGTGGAGGAGAGGGAGGGGAGGAAAGTGGAGGAGAGGGAGGGGAGGAAAGTGGAGGTGTGGGTGGGGAGGAAAGTGGAGGAGAGGGAGGGGAGGAAAGTGGAGGAGTGGGAGGGGAGGAAAGTGGAGGAGAGGGAGAGGAGGAAAGTGGAGGAGAGGGAGAGGAGGAAAGTGGAGGAGAGGGCGGGGAGGAAAGTGGAGGAGAGGGAGGGGAGGAAAGTGGAGGAGAGGGAGGGGACGAAAGTGGAGGAGAGGGAGGAGAGGAAAGTGGAGGAGAGGGAGTGGAGGAAAGTGGAGGAGAGGGAGAAGAGGAAAGTGGAGGAGAGGGAGGGGAGGAAAGTGGAGGAGAGGACAGTGGAGGAGTGGGAGGGGAGGAAAGTGGAGGAGAGGGAGGGGAGGAAAGTGGAGGAGAGGAAAGTGGAGTAGTGGGAGGGGAGGAAAGTGGAGGAGAGGGAGGGGAGGAAAGTGGAGGAGAGGGAGGGGAGGAAAGTGGAGGAGAGGAAAGTGGAGGATAGGGAGGGGAGGAAAGTGGAGGAGAGGGAGGGGAGGAAAGTGGAGAGGGAGGGGAGGAAAGTGGAGGAGAGGGAGGAGGGGAAAGTGGAGGAGAGGGAGGGGAGGAAAGTGGAGGAGTGGGAGGGGAGGAAAGTGGAGGAGAGGGAGGGGAGGAAAGTGGAGGAGAGGGAGGGGAGGAAAGTGGAGGAGAGGGAAGGGAGGAAAGTGGAGGAGTGAGAGGGGAGGAAAGTGGAGGAGAGGAAAGTGGAGGAGAGGGAGGGGAGGAAAGTGGAGGAGAGGGAGGAGAGGAAAGTGGAGGAGTGGGAGGGGAGGAAAGTGGAGGAGAGGAAGGGGAGGAAAGTGGAAGAGAGGGAGGAGAGGAAAGTGGAGGAGTGGGAGGGGAGGAAAGTGGAGGAGTGGGAGGGGAGGAAAGTGGAGGAGAGGGAGGGGAGGAAAGTGGAGGAGAGGGAGGGAAGGAAAGTGGAGGAGTGGGAGGAGAGGAAAGTGGAGGAGTGGGAGGGGAGGAAAGTGGAGGAGAGGGAGGGGAGGAAAGTGGAGGAGAGGGAGGGGAGGAAAGTGGAGGAGAGGGAGGGGAGGAAAGTGGAGGAATGAGAGGGGAGGAAAGTGGAGGAGAGGGAGGGGAGGAAAGTGGAGGAGAGGGAGGAGAGGAAAGTGGAGGAGAGGGAGGGGAGGAAAGTGGAGGAGAGGGAGGGGAGGAAAGTGGAGAGGGAGGGGAGGAAAGTGGAGGAGAGGGAAGAGGGGAAAGTGGAGGAGAGGGAGGGGAGGAAAGTGGAGGAGAGGGAGGGGAGGAAAGTGGAGGAGAGGGAGGAGAGGAAAGTGGAGGAGAGGGAGGGGAGGAAAGTGGAGGAGAGGGAGGGGAGGAAAGTGGAGGAGAGGGAGGGGAGGAAAGTGGAGGAGAGGGAGGGGAGGAAAGTGGAGGAGAGGGAGGGGAGGAAAGTGGAGGAGAGGGAGGGGAGGAAAGTGGAGGAGAGGGAGGGGAGGAAAGTGGAGGAGAGGGAGGAGGGGAAAGTGGAGGAGAGGGAGGAGGGGAAAGTGGAGGAGAGGGAGGAGGGGAAAGTGGAGGAGAGGGAGGAGGGGAAAGTGGAGGAGAGGGAGGAGGGGAAAGTGGAGGAGAGGGAGGAGGGGAAAGTGGAGGAGAGGGAGGAGGGGAAAGCGGAGGAGAGGGAGGAGGAGAAAGTGGAGGAGAAAGTGGAGGAGAGGGAGGGAAGTAACCGAGAAAGAGAGAGGCAGTTAAAGAAGGAGCGGAAGAACAGAGGAGGAAGAGTGCTGGGGAGGAGCCCTGGAGAAGGTGGCGAGGAACAGTGGAGGAAGAGTGATGGGGAGGAGTCGTGGAAGAGAAAGTGGAGAGGAACTGGGGAGGAAAGGGATGGGAAGAACCGTGTAGAAAATGGGTGAGGAAGAAAGTGGAGGAGAGGGAGGGGAGGAACCGAGGAGGAGAGGGATAGTGGAAGAGAGAGAGGGGAGGGACAGTGGAGGAGAGGGGCAGGAGGGACAGTGGGTTATGAGAGATGGGATGACTTATGACCTACACTGAGATTTATATTTATTTATTATTTTTTCGGCTTCATGTGATACATATGTTTATATACTTTACTGAACTCGGCAGCAGTCGTTGCCCAACAGTGGCGCCATATAGTACGTTATACCATCCCAGGATGCCACCCACAACAGTCAATTAGCACAGAAGTACGTTTTTACCGCTAAGTGAACAGGGGCAGCTGATGCTTAAAATTTTGCTTCGTATGACTCTCTACGCTTATTTGAAATTAACTACAGTTGTGAGTATAACTTAAGACAGAATCTCGTGTAGTATATTGGGCAGTGTAATCCTAGTTGCATTATTTTCGACTATGTTTTGTTTGCCAACGTTCTTTTTTATGAAGCCTCACTTCCTTGAAAGTCTCAAATAGTTTCCCCATTAAATTCGTGATGATAACGCCATGTTTCCCATATTTTTTAAGTGGCTTTAGTTTTCTGTTATTATCTCAAAAGCAGTGTTAAATTAGATATCCCGAAGGGGTAACTTCAAGACGTCACCTGATATTTTTTCCTTTCTATTTTGTCATCTAACTTTTAGCTTTCATTTTTGCTCATAACTCGAGAAGGCCTCATCCAATCGTCTTCAAAATATCAATGCTTGTATAGAGAAACTAAAGCCACTTTCTTGGTACAACTGTTGCAAACCTCTGCACTTTTTCCAGTTTCCTGATGTGCTTGACCAGGTGTGGATTCCTTACTAGTGCTGGATACTCCAATATGGGACTGACGTACACGGTGTACAGTGTAGTGAACGACTCTTTACGTAGATGTCGAAAGGCTATTCTTAGATTTGCCAGATGCCCATATGCTGCAGTAGTTATTTGGTTTATGTGCGCCTCAAGGGATATGCTCCTGATGATACTCACCCCAAGGTCCTTCTCCTTGAATGAGGTTTGCAGACTTTTCTCCCCGAGCCTGTATTCCGTCTGCGGTCTTTATTGTCTCTCCCCAAGTTTCATAACTTTGCACTGTAGCCTGTCCAGATTACTTTAAAAACCTTTCCTGGTCCTCGCCATCTTTTATTCTCCTCATTAGTTTCAAATCGTCTGCGAACAGAGCTCCTCTGTCATATCCTTTTACCTTTGATATACCTTTGATGAATTCCGAGAGTTTTCTACTCCCAAAATCCGGCCGTGGGCCAGGCTCCTTTGGTGCTTGCCTAGTCAACTAGGCTATTACTGCTGGTGGCCCGCTGACCCACACATCCATCACAGCCTGTTTGATCTGGCACCTGGTGAAGATACTTTCCTAGTTTCCATCTGATATTTTCTGGTAAGATTTCGAATAGTCTGGGACCAAGGATGTTGATACTCTGTTTCTTTTCTGTGTCCAGTGCTCCCCTGCTTTTTTACTGGGTTTATTTTGCACTTCCTCCCACATTTCTCACTCAAGTATGTTGTTATGGCAGTGCGCAGATTTGCGACAAGGCCCTCAAGTATTTTCCACGTATTTATTATCAAGTATTTCTTTCTCCTCTGCTCCAGTGAGTACACATTTAAGATTTTAATGCGTTCCCAGTTATTGGATCTCTGTGTGCCATAAACGATCTCTGTATCTGTTCCAGCATTGACATTTCCCATGCCCTGTATGGGGCCGTCAACACTGAGCAATACTCACCTTTATACCTCGCTGTTGCTGTATTTTGCTCTCTTTACTACTACTCTTTGTGTTCCATGTGTTTGAATCTTGAAAATCCGCCTGCTTACCTTTCCCGTAATACCTATGGCTCTCATTCTGTGTGCAATCCTTCCATGATCGCATTTCTCCAACTCCTTTGCAAAATCCCTGTATATCATCTGCGTTTTGGTTTTCTTCCAAACCTCCGTAATTCTGTCATAATACCAGCAACTGTAACAGGCATGATCGTTCAGTTATCAAATTGTGTTGATTTGGGTTATACAGATTGTGCTGTTCCATAAAGTTTGTAATTTGACATCCCATCACTCGAGGATTTTTATGATGTAAGAAGCTAGTGCTCTAATATCGCTCTTATGCAAAGAAGCTATGTCTGCACTCTTTAAGGTCTTTGGTATTTCACCTTCAGTATTCTCCAAAGAATAATGAAAGCCCGTGCTAAGGGTGGTTTGAACTTTTTTATAAATATGGAATTCCATGAATCTGGTTCAGGTGAGCGGATATGTTTTCCATTTCTTTTTTCTAGTGTCAGTTGGTCTGCTCGGCCTTCCAATAGAATGAGAAAGGCTTCTGCATTCACCACTCTGCTGTCATTTAGTGGGTTGCTGAATATCGACTCCTATTGGTCTTTTAGAAATTCGCTCATTTACTGTTCATCATCAGTATACGAGCCTCCTCTTATTGAGGGTCCAATTCTACAGGTAGTCTTTAGCTTGTAAGACCCTACTCGTCACATGCACCCATTCCGACATCATGTCAAGGACCATCACTGTGTGTGTGTGTGTGTTTGTGTGTGTTTGTGTCTGTGTACTCACCTATTTGTACTCACCTATTTGTGGTTGCAGGGGTCGAGTCACAGCTCCTGGCCCCGCCTCTTCGCTGATTGCTACTAGGTCCTCTCTCTCCCTGCCCCATGAGCTCTATCATACCTCGCCTTAAAACTATGTATGGTTCCTGCCTCCACCACATCACTTTCTAGGCTATTCCATGGCCTGACTACTCTATGACTGACGAAATACTTCCTAACATCCGTTTGATTCATCTGAGTCTTCAACTTCCAATTGTGACCTCTTGTGTCTGTGTCCCATCTCTGGAACATCCCGTTTTTGTCCACCTCGTCTATTCCGCGCAGTATTTTATATGTCGTTATCATGTCTCCCCTGACCCTCCTGGCCTCCAGTGTCGTCAGGCCGATTTCCCTCAACCTTTCTTCGTAGGACAATCCCCGTAGCTCTGGGACTAGTCTTGTTGCAAACCTTTGCACTTTCTCTAATTTCTTGACGTGCTTGACTAGGTGTGGATTCCAAACTGGTGCTGCATACTCCAGTATAGGCCTGACGTAGATGGTATACAGAGTCTTAAACGAATCCTTACTGAGGTATCGGAACGCTATCCGTAGGTTTGCCAGGCGCCCGTATGCTGCAGCAGTTATCTGATTGATGTGCGCCTCAGGAGATATGCTCGGTGTTATACTCACCCCCAGATCTTTTTCCTTGAGTGAGGTTTGCAGTCTTTGGCCATCTAAACTATATTGTGTCTGCGGTCTTCTTTGCCCTTCCCCAATCTTCATGACTTTACATTTGGCAGGGTTAAATTCAAGGAGCCAGTTGCTGGACCAGGCTTGTAGCCTGTCCAGGTCTCTTTGTAGTCCTGCCTGATCCTCGTCCGATTTGATTCTTCTCATTAACTTCACATCATCTGCAAACAAGGACACTTCTGAGTCTATCCCTTCCGTTATGTCGTTCACGTATACCAAGAACAGCACAGGTCCTAGGACTGACCCCTGTGGAACCCCGCTTGTCACAGGCACCCACTCTGACACCTCGTCGCGTACCATGACTCGTTGTTGCCTCCCTGTCAGGTATTCTCTGATCCATTGCAGTGCCTTTCCTGTTATGTGTGCCTGGTCCTCTAGCTTTTGCAGTAACCTCTTGTGAGGGACTGTGTCGAAGGCCTTCTTGCAGTCCAAAAATACGCAGTCGATCCACCCCTCTCTCTTGTCTTACTTCTGTCACCTTGTCATAAAACTCTAGTAGGTTTGTGACACAGGATTTTCCTTCCCTGAAACCGTGCTGGTTGTCAATTATACACTTGTTTCTTTCCAGGTGCCCCACCACTCTCCTCCTGATGATCTTCTCCATGACCTTGCATACTATACACGTTAGTGATACAGGTCTGTAGTTTAGTGCCTCATGTCTGTCTCCCTTTTTAAAAATTAGGACTACATTTGCCATTTTCCATACCTCAGGGAGTTGCCCAGTTTCAAATGATGTGTTGAAGATCTTTGTTAATGGATCACACAATATCTCTGCTCCCTCTTTAATGACCCATGGAGAGATGTTGTCTGGTCCCACCGCCTTTGAGGTGTCAAGTTCGCATAGCAGCTTCTTCACCTCCTCCTTGGTTATATGTACCTCATCCAGCACTTGCTGGTGTGCCCCCCTGTTCTGATTTCTTGGAGTCCTACTGGTTTCCACTGTAAATACCTCTTTAAATCTTGTGTTGAGCTCCTGACATACCTCTCGGTCGTTTCTTGTGAATTCCCCATCACCCTTCCTCAGTCTGATTACCTGGTCCTTGACTGTTGTTTTCCTCCTGATGTGGCTGTACAACAGCTTCGGGTCAGTCTTTACTTTTGATGCTATGTCATTTTCATATTGTCTCTGAGCCTCCCTTCTTATCTGTGCATATTCGTTTCTGGCTCTTCGGCTGATTTCTTTATTTTCCTGAGTTCTCTGTCTTCTGTACCTTTTCCATTCTCTAGTACACCTAGTTTTTGCCTCCCTACACCTTTGGGTGAACCAAGGACTCGTTCTGTTCTTCCCATTATTTCTGTTTCCCTTGGGAACAAACCTCTCCTCTGCCTCCTTGCATTTTGTTGCTACATAGTCCATCATTTCTTGTACTGGTTTTCCTGTCAGTTCCCTCTCCCACTGAATGTCTTGAAGGAAGTTCCTCATGCCTGAGTAGTTCCCCCTTTTGTAGTTTGGTTTTTCCCAGCCTATTCCTGCTACTCTCTCCACTTGGAGCTCAACTATGTAGTCGAAGCACAGAACCACATGATCACTAGCTCCCAGGGGCCTTTCATACATGATACCCTCGATGTCCGAACTACTCATGGTGAATACAAGGTCCAACCTTGCTGGTTCATCCTCTCCTCTCTCTCTGGTAGTGTCTCTAACATGTTGATGCATGAGGTTCTCCAGTACCACATCCATCATCTTGGCTCTCCATGTTTCGGGACCCCCATGGGGCTCCAGGTTTTCCCAGTCAACCTCCTTGTGATTGAAATCACCCATAACTAGTAACTTTGCTCCCCCCATGTGTGCTCTCCTGGCCACCTCGGCTAGTGTGTCGATCATTGCTCTGTTGCTCTCATCGTATTCTTCTCTTGGCCTCCTGCAGTTCTGTGGTGGGTTGTACATTACTGCAATTATCACCTTATGTCCCACAGACTGGATTGTTCCTACTAAGTAGTCCCTTTCGCCCATGCCATCCATTCCTTCCATTTTCTCAAAACCCCACTGGTTTTTAATGAGCAGTGCAACTCCTCCTCCCCCTCTCCTCCCTCTGTCTTTCCTGAGGATTTGATATCCGGATGGAAAGATTGAATCTGTTATTATTCTGGTGAGTTTTGTTTCTGTGAGTGCTATTATGTCTGGGGATGTCTCTTTGATTCTTTCGTGCCACTCCTCATACTTGTTTGTTATTCCATCTGCATTTGTATACCACACCTTCAACTTCTTTTCTAAGACTGTGGTCTGGGAAGTATATTGGGGTTGGGGAAGTGGGAGACCTGGTAAGGAACTATGGGTTGTTGCTGTGGGGGTGGAGTTTGTAATGTAGTGGGTGGGGGCATTGGATGTGGCATGGGTGTTTTGATTTAGAGTGTTTGGTTGCACTGGGGTTTACCTGGGTGGGAGGCTTCTATAGGAAGTTGTGAGGGAGGCTGTATTTGATCTTCTTCCTGGGTCTGGGATCTCCTGTCTGTCTTCTCCATCCCCTCTCTTTCCTCCTTTCGCCTTTGTACCATCTCTCTCAGTTTCTTCCTTTCTTCTTGTGTTCTGTCGCGGTCGAGATACACCTTCCTGTATGCTGTCATGTCCCTTAATCGTGCTTTCTCCTGCAGGATCCTGGTCCGAGTCGCTTCTGCCTTGAAGGTCACTCTCACTGGCCGGGTTCTTTTTTTTACAAACCCCCCTATCCTCCGAAAATTTTCCAGCTGGGTCATATCGTCTTCTCCTATTGCTTTCATGATGCTTTCAATTGTTTTTTTTTTCCCTTGTTTTCTTGCTTCATATGTTTCCCCTTCGACTTCCTGGAGCCCATACACAAAGACTGACCTCACCCTTTCATTCTCCCACTTCATATCCCTGTGTATCCCCTCATTTAATTTGGTTTCCTCCACTGCAGCTTTCCTTTCATCAGTTTCACTGGCTAATGTACTTGGGCTCAGTGGCCTGTCATTTTCCCTTCTCGGCTTTCCTTGGGCTCTGTTGTTGTCTGTTAGGGCCTCCACATAAAGCTTAGCTCTTTCATTTGCTACAGTCTCCTCTGATAGAGCATCTCCATGCAGTTGTGCCCCTTCTTTCCCTACAGTCCCCTTATTTGTGGCTGAGGTAGCAGTCTCTGTTGTCAATCCCAAAATGTTCTTTAGTTCTTTAGGCTGTTTCAGATTTTTCAATTCCTCTTCTAAACTCTGTATCCTAGCTTCTGCTGCTTTGACATGCACCTCCCACTTCCTGCTTTCCATATCTATCCTCTCTTCCATTCTCATGCTAAGTTCTTCTAGTTTCTTTTCCCATTCATGATCCCTTTTTATGAGCTCTGCTGCCCAATCTTCCTTTGCATTTTCCTCCTCCTGTCCCTTGGTTTTTCTTGTTGCTCTCTGGCAACCCATTTTTGTTTTATCCTGATTGCCTCAGAGTGGGAAACCTATGTAGTTCTGTATGTTAGGTTAGTAGTGTGTATGTCAGAGTGTGGGGGGGGGGAAGTAGTGGAGGAACTGTGGCTATGTGGGAGCTGAGTGGGGAGGGGTGGGGAGGGGTGGGGAGGGTTTAGGGTGAACGGGGGAGGGGAGGGTGATCGAAGGAGGGGAGGGATCAGGGGAAGTAGTGAGATGTCGGTGGTGAGGGGGGAGTGTGTGTGTGTCTGGATATGTGTGTGTGTGTGTGTGTGTGTGTGTGTGTGTGTGTGTGTGTGTGTGTGTGTGTGTTGTGTGTGTGTGTGTTGTGTGTGTGTTGTGTGTGTGTGTGTGTGTGTGTGTGTGTGTGTGTGTGTGTGTGTGTGTGTGTGTGTGTGTGTGTGTGTGTGTGTAATTTTGTGTGTAATTGTGTGTGGAATTATGTGTGGGTTTATTATGTACTGAAAGGCTTGTGCATTTAAGGTAAGTCTCAGTGGTCCTTGGCTGCCCACACCTTCTTGTGACCTGACCCCCAACCTCCTGGGACTTACCAGCACTTACTTACAGTGTGTGTGTGTGTGTGTGTATGTGTGTATGTGGGAGTGTGTATGTGTGTGTGTATATATATGTGTGTGTGTGTGTGTGTGTGTGTGTGTGTGTAATTATGTGTCGAATTATGTGTGGGTTTATTATGTGTCTGAAAAGTAGTTGGCTTGTGCTTGGAGTGTAATGTAGATTCTCAGTTGTCGCTTGTGTCCACAACCTCTTGTGACCTGACTCCCACCCTTACAGTGTTGCCTATATCGACCTGCTTATAGTGAGTTAATCGCCTTGTTCAATGGATTACCATTTGCTAAACCTTATTGAATACTTGAGTGCCTATTCTTTATCGTGCTATGAGAGTTAGACCATTCACATTCAGCTTGGCGGTTAATTGGAACCTGAACCCCACACCCAAACAACCACTCATAGGTGTGAGTGTGTGTGTGTGTGTGTGTGTACTCACCTAATTGTACTCACCTATTTGTGGTTGCAGGGGTCGATTCACAGCTCCTGTACTCACCTAGTTGAGGTTGCGGGGGTCGAGTCCGAGCTCCTGGCCCCGCCTCTTCACTGATCGCTACTAGGTCACTCTCCCTGAGCCGTGAGCTTTATCATACCTCTGCTTAAAGCTATGTATGGATCCTGCCTCCACTACATCGCTTCCCAAACTATTCCACTTACTGACTACTCTGTGGCTGAAGAAATACTTCCTAACATCCCTGTGATTCATCTGTGTCTTCAGCTTCCAACTGTGTCCCCTTGTTATTGTGTCCAATCTCTGGAACATCCTGTCTTTGTCCACCTTGTCAATTCCTCTCAGTATTTTGTATGTCGTTATCATGTCCCCCCTATCTCTCCTGTCCTCCAGTGTCGTCAGGTTGATTTCCCTTAACCTCTCCTCGTAGGACATACCTCTTAGCTCTGGGACTAGTCTTGTTGCAAACCTTTGCACTTTCTCTAGTTTCTTTACGTGCTTGGCTAGGTGTGGGTTCCAAACTTGTGCCGCATACTCCAATGTGGGCCTAACGTACACGGTGTACAGGGTCCTGAATGATTCCTTATTAAGATGTCGGAATGCTGTTCTGAGGTTTGCTAGGCGCCCATATGCTGCAGCAGTTAATTGGTTGACGTGCGCTTCAGGAGATGTGCCTGGTGTTATACTCACACCAAGATCTTTTTCCTTGAGTGAGGTTTGTAGTCTCTGGCCCCCTAGACTGTACTCCGTCTGCGGTCTTCTTTGCCCTTTCCCAATCTTCATGACTTTGCACTTGGTGGGATTGAACTCCAGGAGCCAATTGCTGGACCAGGTCTGCAGCCTGTCCAGATCCCTTTGTAGTTCTGCCTGGTCTTCGATCGAGTGAATTCTTCTCATCAACTTCACGTCATCTGCAAACAGGGACACCTCAGAGTCTATTCCTTCCGTCATGTTCACAAATACCAGAAACAGCACTGGTCCTAGGACTGACCCTGTAGGACCCCGCTGGTCACAGGTGCCCACTCTGACACCTCGCCACGTACCATGACTCGCTGCTGTCTTCCTGACAAGTATTCCCTGATCCATTGTAGTGCCTTCCCTGTTATCCCTGCTTGGTCCTCCAGTTTTTGCACCAATCTCTTGTGTGGAACTGTGTCAAACGCCTTCTTGCAGTTCAAGAAAATGCAATCCACCCACCCCTCTCTCTCTTGTCTTACTGCTGTCACCATGTCATAGAACTCCAGTAGGTTTGTGACACAGGATTTCCCGTCCCTGAAACCATGTTGGCTGCTGTTGATGAGATCGTTCCTTTCTAGGTGTTCCACCACTCTTCTCCTGATAATCTCCATGATTTTGCATACACTACATGTCAGTGACACTGGTCTGTAGTTTAATGCTTCATGTCTGTCTCCTTTTTTAAAGATTGGGACTGCATTTGCTGTCTTCCATGCCTCAGGCAATCTCCCTGTTTCGATAGATGTATTGAATATTGTTGTTAGGGGTACACATAGCGCCTCTGCTCCCTCTCTCAATACCCATGGGGAGATGTTATCTGGCCCCATTGCCTTTGAGGTATCTAGCTCACTCAGAAGCCTCTTCACTTCTTCCTCGGTTGTGTGCACTGTGTCCATCACATGTTGGTGTGCCCCACCTCTCCGTCTTTCTGGAGCCCCTTCTGTCTCCTCTGTGAACACTTCTTTGAATCTCTTGTTGAGTTCCTCACATACTTCACGGTCATTTCTTGTTGTCTCTCCTCCTTCCTTCCTTAGCCTGATTACCTTGTCCTTGACTGTTGTTTTCCTCCTGATGTGGCTGTACAACAGTTTCGGGTCAGATTTGGCTTTCGCTGCTATGTCATTTTCATATTGTCTTTGGGCCTCCCTTCTTATCTGTGCATATTCGTTTCTGGCTCTACGACTGCTCTCCTTATTCTCCTGGGTCCTTTGCCTTCTATATTTCTTCCATTCCCTAGCACACTTGGTTTTTGCCTCCCTGCACCTTTGGGTAAACCATGGGCTCATCCTGGCTTTTTCATTATTCCTGTTACCCTTGGGTACAAACCTCTCCTCAGCCTCCTTGCATTTTGTTGCTACATATTCCATCATCTCATTAACTGGCTTCCCTGCCAGTTCTCTGTCCCACTGAACCCCGTTCAGGAAGTTCCTCATTCCTGTGTAGTCCCCTTTCTTGTAGTTTGGCTTCATTCGTCCTGGCCTTCCTGCTTCTCCCTCCACTTGTAGCTCTACTGTGTATTCGAAGCTTAAAACCACATGGTCACTGGCTCCAAGGGGTCTTTCATATGTGATGTCCTCGATATCTGCACTACTCAAGGTGAATACTAAGTCCAGCCTTGCTGGTTCATCCTCTCCTCTCTCTCTTGTAGTGTCCCTTACGTGTTGGCACATGAAGTTTTCCAGTACCACCTCCATCATCTTAGCCCTCCATGTATCTTGGCCCCCATGTGGGTCCAAGTTCTCCCAATCGATCTCCTTGTGGTTAAAGTCACCCATGATCAGGAGCTTTGCCCTGCATGCATGAGCTCTTCTGGCCAATCTAGCCAGTGTGTCAACCATCGCTCTATTGCTCTCGTCATACTCTTGCATTGGCCTCCTGCTGTTCTGTGGTGGATTATACATCACTGCTATTACCACCTTGGGACCTCCAGAGTGAAGCGTTCCCGCTATGTAATCACTTTCTTCTCCGTTGTCTCCTCTCTCCAGCTCATCAAAATTCCAGCAATTTTTGATCAGCAATGCCACTCCTCCACCCCCCCCCTGTTCCCTCTGTCTTTCCTCAGGATTTGGTATCCCGTTGGAAAGATGGCATCTGTTATCATACCTGTAAGCTTGGTTTCTGTGAGAGCTATGATGTCCGGTGATGCTTCTTTGACTCTCTCATGCCACTCCTCCCACTTATTTGTTATTCCATCAGCGTTTGTGTACCATACCTTCAGTTTCCTTTCCAACACTGTGGTTTGGTGGGCCTGTGAGGGTGGGAGACCTGGTGGCATACTGTGGGATTCTATAGCTCGGTGTTGGGTGGAGGCTGTGGGTATGGATTGTAGTGTGTGTTGGGATGGTGAGATAGGTTGTATGGTTCTGAGAATAGTTGTGTGTGTGCTTGCCCTTGCTGTTCTGTTCTGCTCTGACTGACCTCTGCTGGTTCCATCCTTGTCTCTTTTCCTAGCTCCTTTCGCTTTTTTGTCCTCTCCCTCAGCTGCCGTCGTTCTGATTTTGTTCTGTCTCTGTCTAGGAACACCCTCTTGTACTCTTCCGAGTATTTCAATCGTGGTTTCTCTTGGAGGATCCTGTTCTGCACTGTTTCCGTCCTGAGAATCAGCTTGATTGGTCGGTTTCTCCCCTTCGAGTACCCCCCTATTCTCTGAAAATTTACAATCTCGTCCATCTCTTCACCTATTTCCGTGATGATTTTCTCAATCTCCTTTCTTTCTTCCTGCTGCCTTTCAGTGTGTGTCCTTTCCTCTCTCTCCTGAAGCCCATGGATAAACACTGATTTTGCCCTTTCCTCCTCCCATTGCCTCACCCTCTGTGACTCTGGATCCTGCCTGTATGTGGTCAGTTTCTCCCTTGATTTTTCCAGTGGCTCTTGATAGCATGGTTGTGCCTCAGCATTCGACCTATCACCCTCTCCATCTGCAACCAGCTGTTCTTCCCTTTCACTCCTTGGTCCTCCTTGGCAGGCTGATATGACCTTAGCATAATTCATAATTCCTTCCTTCCTGTTCAGCCTCGCAGCTTCATATGCTGTGTCTTCTCTGGTCACTGCCCCTGTAACTCGCTTCAGCCTATTTATCTCAACTTCTAGGACCCTTATCTTGGCTACTGCAGTTTCGACTTGTGCCTCCCAATTCTTTGTCTCCTTCTCCAACCTCTTTTCCAATTTCACAGAGAGCTCTTTCTCCATTTTTTCAGAAAGCTCTCCTAATTTTCTCTCCCACTCTTGTTCCATCCTTTTCCACTGCTCCTCCATCCACTCCTCCCTACCAGAACCATTCTCATCTGATCCTTGGTTCCTGCGAGTCCCCACCATATTTTTTTTTTTTGTGAGAGAAGAGAGAAGGGAAAGGTAGAAGGAGAGAGAGAGGGGAAGAGTGAGAAGGGAAAGGGGGAGAGAGAGTGCGAGAGGGGACAAGAGAGAGAAGGGAAGGGAAGGAGAGGGGGAGAGTGAGGAGGGAAAAATGGAGAAGAGATGGAGAGAGAGAGAGAGGGAGAGAGAAGGGAAGGTAGAGAGAGGGGGATAGTGAGAAGGAAAAAGGGGAAGAGAGAGTGAGAGAGAGAGAGAGGGGGAGAGAGAGTGAAGGGAAGGGTAGGAGAGGGGGAGAGTTAGAAGGGAAAATGGGGAAGAGAGAGAGCAAGAGAGAGAGAGAGGGAGAGGGAGAGAGGGAGAGAGATTGAGAGAGAGAGGGGGAGAGAGAGTGAAGGGAAGGGTAGGAGAGGGGGAGAGTTAGAAGGGAAAATGGGGAAGAGAGAGAGCAAGAGAGAGAGAGAGAGAGAGAGAGAGAGAGAGAGAGAGAGAGAGAGGGAGAGGGAGAGAGGGAGGGAGAGAGAGAGGGAGAGAGGGAGGGAGAGAGAGAAGGCAAAGAGAGGAGGAGAGAGAGGGGGAGAGAGAGGGGGAGAGAGGGGGAGAAGGGGGAAAGAGGGGGGAGATGGAAGAGCGAGAGGGGAGAGATGGGGAAAGGGAGAGGGGAGAGATGTTAGAGGGGGAGAGATGTTAGAGGGGGGGAGGTGTTAGAGGTAAGAGATGTTAGAGGGGAGAGAGAGAGAGAGAGATAGGTAGAGAGTGATAGGTAGAGAGAGAGATATAGGTAAAGAGTGAGAAAGGTAGAGATAGGTCTCTACCTAGGATAGGAAGAGGGGGGGAGAGGAGCAAGGTTCAGATGGTCAGTTCACAGGACGGTGTGAAATCCTGTGTGTGTGTGTGTTTGCGTGTGTACTACAGCTTACAAGTGCTTGTTCCTGTGTGTGTGTGTGTGTGTGTGTGTGTGTGTGTGTGTGTGTGTGTGTATGTGTGTGTGTGTGTGTGTGTGTGTATGTGTGTGTGTGTTTGTGTGTGTACTACAGCTTACAAGTGCTTGTTCCTGTGTGTGTGTGTGTGTGTGTTTGTGTGTTTGTGTGTGTGTGTGTGTGTGTGTGTGTGTGTGTGTGTGTGTGTGCCCCCACTTCTAAGTATTCATACTGCTAATAAATACCGGTAGATACCAGTAATTCTAAGCTTACCAATACTTGTAACACTTATCGATTCTACTTCTAAAATTCAGAAAGTAGCTAGGTTGTAAAATTTAGCTTGTCACAGCTTAAGTGTCTGACGTTATCCCTCACTACCGCTTTACTCCTTGCACTCTCCTCTATGCTATTTCTACTCTAATTGGAGGAGTGAGTGACCAGTATCTAACAGTGATGCAGGACCAGACTCAACCTTGCAAAATGCAACCTCAACAGATGAGCAATACTTGCGCTGGCAGCGGTGTGATGACAAGTTGCCAGAAGCTGATGACGTAGTCGTCGTACATAGGCCTTCTCTCACTATTTTGTAACTCCTTCACCTGTGATATTTATAACCATATATGCTCATGCATCCCGCGTTCCTCAAGTGATTTCACTTTTCACTTATTACAGAATGCACTTCACATTCGGTGTTACACTTTATATGTATAATGGCATACAAACTGTTGTGACGTCACTGCTTCAGTAGGCCTACTGCCACCTTCCCTTGTTGTATATTTTATTTTTTTCTTTCTCCTTTTGCTTGTTAACTTTTTCACTCTCACATTACGGTGCCCCACATTTTACTTGTTAACCAAACGCTGGTAATTCTTGATCACCCGATTCCACACTCACTTTGATCTTTTTATGTTTGTATCTGTGTGGCAACAGTGCCTAGTAGACCCACAATGGTTTGGCACTTTTAAAAGAAAATACTGAATTTAGGTTTCCCCTCGAATTTTTTCAACTAATAACTATAGTTATCACTCGTAGGTTTGTTCACTGACTTTATCACTATCACTGATTACTGCTAGCAGTTATTGCACGCCTCAAAAACACGAAGGTTCTCGGACCCTTGTGTACCCACGTCTGCACCCACCGTGTGTGTGTGTGTGTGTGTGTCCTGTGTGTCTGTGTGCGTGTGTGTGTGTGTGTGTGTGTGTGTGTGTGTGTGTGCGTGTGTGTGTGGGGGGGTGTGGATGTGTCTGTGAGTGCATGTGAACTCACCTGTACTAATCTATAAGTGGTTTCAAGGGTTGTTACAGCTCCTGGCCCCTCATCTTCACCGGTCGCTCGTCCACTTTCTTCCGGCTACAAGAGCCTTATCGCACCTCTTAAAGTTATGTATTAATTCCGCCTCGAACACTTCACTTTCAAGATTGTTCCACTTCCTGACAAATCTAAGGCTGAAAAAAATACTTCCTAATAACCCTCTGACTCCTCTGAGTTTTCAACTTCCAAGTGTGTGTGTGCACTCACCTGTTTGTGGTTGCAGGGGTCGAGTCACAGCTCCTGGCCCCGCCTCTTCACTGGCCGTTACTAGGTCACTCTTCCTGCTTTATGAGCTTCATCATACCTCTTCTTAAAGCTATGTATGGATCCTGCCTCCACTACATCACTTCCCAGACTATTCCACTTACTGACAACTCTGTGACTGAAGAAATACTTCCTAACATCCCTGTGATTCATCTGAGCTTTCAACTTCCAACTGTGACCCTTTGTTCCTATGTCCCATCTCTAGAACATCCTGTCTCTGTCCACCTTGAAAATTTCTCTCAGTATTTTATATGTCTTCATCATGTCCCCCTTATTTGTCCTGTCCTCCAGTGTCGTCAGGTCGATTTCTCTTAACCCCTCCTTGTAGGACATGCCTCTTAGCTCCGGGACCAGTCTTGTTGCAAACCTTTGCACTTTCTCTAATTTCCTTATGTGCTTGGATAGGTGTGGGTTCCAAAACTGGTACTGCATACTCCAGTATAGGCCTAACATACACGGTGTACAGGGTCTTGAACGATTCCTTATTGAGATGTCGGAATGCTATTCCTAGGTTTGCTTGGCGCCCGTATGCTGCAGCAGTTATTTGGTTGATGTGCGCCTCAGGAAATGTGCTCAGTGTTATACTCACCCCTAAGATCCTTTTCCTTGAGGGAGGTTTGTAGTCCCCGGCTACCTAGACTATACTCTGTCTGCGGTCATCTTCGCCCTTCCCCAATCTTCATGACTTTGCATTTGGTGGGATTGAACCCCAGGAGCCAGTTTCTGGAAAAGGCCTGCAACCTGTCCAGATCCCTTTGTAGTTCCTCCTGGTTCTCATCCGACTGAATTCTTATCAACTTCACATCATCTGCAAACAGGGACAATTCTGAGTCTATTCCTTCCGTCATGTCGTTCACATATACCATAAACAGCACTGGTCCTACGGCTGACCCCAGTGGAACCCCGCTCGTCACAGGCGCCCACTCTAACACCTCGCCACGTACCATGACTCGCTGCTGTCTTCCCAACAGGTATTCCCGGTTCCATTGCAGTGCCTTCCGTGTTATCCCTGCCTGGTCCTCTAGCTTTTCCACTAATCTCTTGTGTGGAACTGTGTCAAACGCCTTCTTACAGTCCAAGAAACGCGATCTACTTACACCTCTCTTGTCTTACTGCTGTCACCGTGTCATACAACTCCAGTAGTTTTATGACACAAGATTTTCCGTCCCTGAAACCGTGCTGGGTGTCGTTGATAAGCTCATTTGTTTCTAAGCGTTCTACCACTCTTTTCCTGATAATCTTCTCCATGACTGCATACTATACATATCAATGACACTAGTCTGTAGTTTAATGCTTTGTGTTTGTCTCCCTTTTTCAAAATTGAAACTTCATTTGCTGTCTTCCATACCTCAGGTAGTTGCCCTGTTTCGATAGATGTGTTGAAGATTGTTGTTAGTGGTACACACAGCGCCTCTGCACCTTCTCTCAGGACCCATGGAGAAATGTTATCTGGTCCCATCGCCTTGGAAGTATCTAGTTCCCTTAGCATCCTCTTCACTTCTTCCTCGGTTGCATGTATTGTGTCCAACATTTGATAGTGTACTCTACCTCACAGTCTTTCTGGAGTCCCTTCTGTCTCCTCAGTGAACACTTCTTTGAATCTCATGTTGAGCTCCCGACATACTTCGCGGTCATTTCTTGTGATCTCCCCTCCTTCCTTCCTCAGCCCGATTACCTGGTCCTTGACTGTTGTTTTGTCTCCTGATGTGGCATTACAACAGCGGGTCAGATTTGGCTTTCGCTGCTCTGCCATTTTCATATTGTCGTTGGGCCTCCCTTCTTACCTGCAAATATTCATTTCTGACTCTACGACCGATCTCCTTATTTTCCTGGGTCCTATGCCTTCTATACGTTTTCCATTCTCTAGCACATTTAGTTTTGGCTTCTCTACATCTTGGGTACAAACCTTTCCTCAGCTTCTATGCATATTGTTGTCACATATTCAATCATCTCGTTTACTGACTTCTCTGCCAGTTCTCTGTCCCACTGAACTTCGTGCAAGAAATTCTTCATGCTTGCGTAGTCCCCTCTCTTGTAGTTTGGCTTCATTCATCCTGCCCTTACTGCTTCCCTATCCACTTGTAACTCTGTGTATTCGAAGCTCAGAACCACATGGTCATTGACCCCGAGGGGTATTTCATATGTGATGTACTCAATGTCTGCACTACCCAAGGTGAATACTAGGTTCAGTCTTGCTGGTTCATCCTCTCTTTTCTCTCTGGTAGTGTCCCTTACGTGTTGGCACATGAGGTTTTCCAGTACCACCACCATCATCTTAGCCCTCCATGTTTCTGGGCCTCCATGTGGCTCCAGGTTCTCCTAGTCAATTTCCTTATGATTGAAGCCACCCACACAGCAGCTTTGCTTTGCTCGCATAAGCCCTTCTGGGCTTTGTACTTACCTATTTCTATTCACCAGTTTACAGTTGTATAGGCTGAGTCTTAGCTCGTGGCCTCTTCTTTTAACTAATCATAACCTGGATCACTCCCCTCTAGCTTCGTGAGCACCTCCTTGTCAAGTCTGCCTCTATAACCTCATCGTTTAGGTCATTTCCTGAATGCCATGAGGATAAAGACTTTTTCCTGACATCGTTGTGATTCATTTATGTCTTCAACTGTGTCCTTGTACACCCATTATCCGTCTCTTTAACAGTCTTTACGTCCTCCCTGTTTAGTAGTCATGAGTATATTGCACGTTGTAATTATATGCCCCTCTTCCTTCAATTCTCTAATGGAATCAAGTTTTGGTTATTTTAATCTTTCCTGATAGTTCACTTAAATTAGCTTTGGTATCAGCCTCCTCGCGAGCCTTTGCATGTTTTCTAATTTCTTGACAAATGTTATTGGACTCATTTGCTACACAAATTAATTGGTTGCTATATAAGCTTATCTTAATATGCCTAGTACTGTCCTTGCCCTTAGATCCTTTTCCTTGATTGAAAATTAATATCTCTTTCGATTGAATGTGTACTCCGTTTTTAGTATTCTTTGCCTTTTCTTATTTCTTATAACCTTTTCCTTAGTTTATTTCCAGTAGCTACTTCTTGTAATAACCATGTAGCTTTTTTTATGTGTTCGTATACAAATTTGTGTATGCAGTTCGTATTCATACAAGTTGTTTGAAAAATGTTACAATTACTTCCAGTCAGCGTGTTATAGCGATGACCAGCGTGCAGGAAACTAACGTGTAACTTGTCTCACCATAATACGACAGAAGCCGCGAGGGCAGAGGCAGACGGATCTGAGGGATCACAGTGCTCTCTCGGACCAGAACATATCTATATCCTCACTCACAACATGTTCGGGTCAGTTGTGAGCAACCCACACTTACCAACATTTACCACAGTAAACGTTGGAGGAATTTACCCCAGAGAGGGAACCTTGCATAGGATATTCTGCAGAAATCCACCACTTTATGTGTTGGAGGAGCCCATCCCAATGTATGTTGGATATATCCGCCATAGTACATGTTGGTAAAACTCACCACAATATATGTTGGAGCAGCCTACCACCATATATGTTTGAGGAACCCATCACAGTATATGTTGCATGAACCGCCATAATACGTGATGGAGGGAGGAACTTAATACGGAATATGTTGGTGAAGGGATAAACCCACTACATCATATGTGGGAGAGAATGGTACATACTGATGCATGTACCCCCCTTCTCTCTCCTCAATCTTCCCCTCCTACCTAATCTCTCCCTTCTCTCTATGAGCTAGACCATCCTGATAGATGATAATTCCAAAGTAATAGTAACTTCAACTCTGCTGGAAGGAAACCTTTCGAGCTCCAATAGCTGAAGAACGTTTAACTGGATGTTTGACGATATCCTCAATGCCCATCTGAATTTCCCATTTCAAGCTGACAAATTTTAGCATTGTGTGACCATTCTGCATTATGTTATGATAGGGAAATGCAGTAAGCTTTAGTTTTCACAATGTGTGGGAGTCAACACAAATACGAAATAGTTAATGTGACTGTGAAATAATTAATACAGGTAAGATAACACGGTTATTGACAATAAATTTATAAGGTTTATTGAAGGTAGAGGAACTTGCTGACGATGGATAGGTTTCTTCTGCATGCGTTGGATCAGCCAGGTTGTAATGACCTATCTACAGCTGTTCCTTGTGTCCCGTCGTCAGTGTGTTCATCATATATATTTTTCATGATTCCAGTTTATTCCATTATTCTATCACTTATTTTCCTTTCTTTACATCTGTAACTTCTTTTGTTAAAAATATTAAAATATTTCTTTGTACATTCTTTCACAGCCTTATGCGCAGTTATGATATCTAATCTTTTTAAATAAAAAAAGGCACAATACTGTCACTGGAACAATACACAAGTAACCCGCACATGGAAGAGGAGCTAAAGCTGTCTACCCTACTTCTAACTTTCACAGACGCCGTCTGGTTGAATCCTCCCTTATACGCAACTTTCCTTATATGACTCTTAGTCCTGGGTTGGTCCCATTACATTGTAAAATGTTCCAAACTTCAGAACACCCGTGACTTAACCTGATTCTTTTTTCCTCTTCTCCCTTTTCCCCTTTCCTCTTTCCGCTTTCTCCTTTGGTTTTTTTCTTCTGCCTTGGGTATTTGGTCCATTATCATTATTTTCCCCTCTCTATGTTCTTGTTCCTACCCTCTGTTGGCCCCTTGCTCCCTGGCAGTGCTCCTCTTTCTTAGTATTTGACTGATTCCACTACTGCTACCTCCACCACTACTTTTCTTCCTTTCCTACTACCTATCATGGCCCGTCTCTGTTTGCTACCCTATATATACTCCCTCCTCTCCTTTTTGTTAATGTGACTTTGTAAATGGTCCAAGTCGGACCGAAACGTCGTCGTAAGCTCCTCTCTCCTATATGCGGGTTATCTGTGTATCTAATCTTTTTCTCCTATCAACCAGACTGAGCATTTTTGTGTTTTCAGCCTCGCATCATTATTCATATTTTTCAGTTTTGCGACCCATTTTCTAGCTCTACTAACTTTCTTTTTATTATATTATTATTATTATCACACTGGCCGATTCCCACCAAGGCAGGGTGGCCCGAAAAAGAAAAACGCTCACCATCATTCACTCCATCACTGTCTTGCCAGAAGGGTGCTTTACACTGCAGTTTTTAAACTGCAACATTAACACCCCTCCTTCAGAGTGCAGGCACTGTACTTCCCATCTCCAGGACTCAAGTCCGGCCTGCCGGTTTCCCTGAACCCCTTCATAAATGTTACTTTGCTCACACTCCAACAGCACGTCAAGTATTAAAAACCATTCGTCTCCATTCACTCCTATCAAACACGCTCACGCATGCCTGCTGGAAGTCCAAGCCCCTCGCACACAAAACCTCCTTTACCCCCTCTCTCCAACCTTTCCTAGGCCGACCCCTACCCCGCCTTCCTTCCACTACAGACTGATACACTCTTGAAGTCATTCTGTTTCGCTCCATTCTCTCTACATGTCCAAACCACCTCAACAACCCTTCCTCAGCCCTCTGGACAACAGTTTTGGTAATCCCGCACCTCCTCCTAACTTCCAAACTACGAATTCTCTGCATTATATTCACATCACACATTGCCCTCAGACATGACATCTCCACTGCCTCCAGCCTTCTCCTCGCTGCAACATTCATCACCCATGCTTCACACCCATATAAGAGCGTTGGTAAAACTATACTCTCATACATTCCCCTCTTTGCTTCCAAGGACAAAGTTCTTTGTCTCCACAGACTCCTAAGTGCACCACTCACCCTTTTCCCCTCATCAATTCTATGATTCACCTCATCTTTCATAGACCCATCCGCTGACACGTCCACTCCCAAATATCTGAATACATTCACCTCCTCCATACTCTCTCCCTCCAATCTGATATTCAATCTTTCATCACCTAATCTTTTTGTTATCCTCATAACCTTACTCTTTCCTGTATTCACCTTTAATTTTCTTCTTTTGCACACCCTACCAAATTCATCCACCAATCTCTGCAACTTCTCTTCAGAATCTCCCAAGAGCACAGTGTCATCAGCAAAGAGCAGCTGTGACAACTCCCACTTTGTGTGTGATTCTTTATCTTATAACTCCACGCCTCTTGCCAAAACCCTCGCATTTACTTCTCTTACAACCCCATCTATAAATATATTAAACAACCACGGTGACATCACACATCCTTGTCTAAGGCCTACTTTTACTGGGAAATAATTTCCCTCTTTCCTACATACTCTAACTTGAGCCTCACTATCCTCGTAAAAACTCTTCACTGCTTTCAGTAACCTACCTCCTACACCATACACTTGCAACATCTGCCACATTGCCCCCCTATCCACCCTGTCATACGCCTTTTCCAAATCCATAAATGCCATAAAGACCTCTTTAGCCTTATCTAAATACTGTTCACTTATATGTTTCACTGTAAACACCTGGTCCACACACCCCGTACCTTTCCTAAAGCCTCCTTGTTCATCTGCTATCCTATTCTCCGTCTTACTCTTAATTCTTTCAATAATAACTCTACCATACACTTTACCAGGTATACTCAGCAGACTTATCCCCCTATAATTTGTGCACTCTCTTTTATCCCCTTTGCCTTTATACAAAGGAACTATGCATGCTCTGTGCCAATCCCTAGGTACCTTACCCTCTTCCATACATTTATTAAATAATTGCACCAACCACTCCAAAACTATATCCCCACCTGCTTTTAACATTTCTATCTTTATCCCATCAATCCCGGCTGCCTTACCCCCTTTCATTTTACCTACTGCCTCACGAACTTCCCCCACACTCACAACTGGCTCTTCCTCACTCCTACAAGATGTTATTCCTCCTTGTCCTATACACGAAATCACAGCTTCCCTATCTTCATCAACATTTAACAATTCCTCAAAATATTCCCTCCATCTTCCCAATACCTCTAACTCTCCATTTAATAACTCTCATCTCCTATTTTTAACTGACAAATCCATTTGTTCTCTAGGCTTTCTTAACTTGTTAATCTCACTCCAAAACTTTTTCTTATTTTCAACAAAATTTGTTGATAACATCTCACCCACTCTCTCATTTGCTCTCTTTTTACATTGCTTCACCACTCTCTTAACCCCTCTCTTTTTCTCCATATACTCTTCCCTCCTTGCATCACTTCTACTTTGTAAAAACTTCTCATATGCTAACTTTTTCTCCCTTACTACTCTCTTTACATCATCATTCCACCAATCGCTCCTCTTCCCTCCCGCACCCACTTTCTTGTAACCACAAACTTCTGCTGAACACTCTAACACTACGTTTTTAAACCTACCCCATACCTCTTCGACCCCATTGCCTATGCTCTCATTAGCCCATCTATCCTCCAATAGCTGTTTATATCTTACCCTAACTGCCTCCTCTTTTAGTTTATAAACCTTCACCTCTCTCTTCCCTGATACTTCTATTCTCCTTGTATCCCATCTACCTTTTACTCTCAGTGTAGCTACAACTAGAAAGTGATCTGATATATCTGTGGCCCCTCTATAAACATGTACATCCTGAAGTCTACTCAACAGTCTTTTATCTACCAATACATAATCCAACAAACTACTGTCATTTCGCCCTACATCATATCTTGTATACTCATTTATCCTCTTTTTCTTAAAATATGTATTACCTATAACTAAACCCCTTTCTATACAAAGTTCAATCAAAGGGCTCCCATTATCATTTACACCTGGCACCCCAAACTTACCTACCACACCCTCTCTAAAAGTTTCTCCTACTTTAGCATTCAGGTCCCCTACCACAATTACTCTCTCACTTGGTTCAAAGGCTCCTATACATTCACTTAACATCTCCCAAAATCTCTCTCTCTCCTCTGCATTCCTCTCTTCTCCAGGTGCATACACGCTTATTATGACCCACTTCTCGCATCCAACCTTTACTTTAATCCACATAATTCTTGAATTTACACATTCATATTTTCTTTTCTCCTTCCATAACTGATCATTCAACATTACTGCTACCCCTTCCTTTGCTCTAACTCTCTCAGATACTCCAGATTTAATCCCATTTATTTCCTCCCACTGAAACTCCCCTACCCCCTTCAGCTTTGTTTCGCTTAGGGCCAGGACATCCAACTTCTTTTCATTCATAACATCAGCAATCATCTGTTTCTTGTCATCCGCACTACATCCACGCACATTTAAGCATCCCAGTTTTATAAAGTTTTTCTTCTTCTCTTTTTTAGTAAATGTCTACAGGAGAAGGGGTTACTAGCCCATTGCTCCCGGCATTTTAGTCGCCTCATACGACACGCATGGCTTACGGAGGAAAGATTCTTTTCCACTTCCCCATGGACAATAGAAGAAATAAAGAAGAACAAGAGCTATTTAAAAAAAGGAGAAAAACCTAGATGTATGTATATATATATGCATGTGCGTGTCTGTGAAGTGTGACCTAAGTGTAAGTAGGAGTAGCAAGATATCCCTGTTATCTAGCGTGTTTATGAGACAGAAAAAGAAAACAGCAATCCTACCATCAAGCAAAACAGTTACAGGTTTCTGTTTCACAGTCATCTGGCAGGACGGTAGTACTTCCCTGGGTGGTTGCTGTCTACCAACCTACTACCTTACTAGCTTTTTTTTCAGTGCAGACACCACACGGAAGCTGCACATTTCAATTAAGATCATATAATCGTGGTGAAAGATTTTTCAGTATTTTTCCATCCATATATTATATACATATTAAGTTATATACATATTAGTTGGCCAGGTTAGTTTAAGCATTTTTCCACTATTTCATAATTTATTAATAATAATTTTTTATATGATACTCCAGAAATGCTGTCACACAAACTTCAATTTTTGAAATCTGATTTCTGTTGCACCGATTTCCATTACATGGTATTTATTTACATCAAAAGCCATCATTCCTCCGTCACTCCATTGGCTCATTTTATCCAGATCATATTGCATAGAATTAGAGAACTTATTAATGATTTATTTTTGCAATGTTTTTTACATCTTCAAACACATTAACACTATTTTTATTGTTATATATATTATTATTATTATTATTATCACACTGGCCGATTCCCACCAAGGCAGGGTGGCCCGAAAAAGAAAAACTTTCACCATCATTCACTCCATCACTGTCTTGCCAGAAGGGTGCTTTACACTACAGTTTTTAAACTGCAACATTAACACCCCTCCTTCAGAGTGCAGGCACTGTTCTTCTCATCTCCAGGACTCAAGTCCGGCCTGCCGGTTTCCCTGAACCCCTTCATAAATGTTACTTTGCTCACACTCCAACAGCACGTCAAGTATTAAAAACCATTTGTCTCCATTCACTCCTATCAAACACGCTCACGCATGCCTGCTGGAAGTCCAAGCCCCTTGCACACAAAACCTCCTTTACCCCCTCCCTCCAACCTTTCCTAGGCCGACCCCTACCCCGCCTTCCTTCCACTACAGACTGATACACTCTTGAAGTTATTCTGTTTCGCTCCATTCTCTCCACATGTCCGAACCACCTCAACAACCCTTCCTCAGCCCTCTGGACAACAGTTTTGGTAATCCCGCACCTCCTCCTAACTTCCAAACTACGAATTCTCTGCATTATATTCACACCACACATTGCTCTCAGACATGACATCTCCACTGTCTCCAGCCTTCTCGTCGCTGCAACATTCATCACCCATGCTTCACACCTATATAAGAGCGTTGGTAAAACTATACTCTCATACATTCCCCTCTTTGCCTCCAAGGACAAAGTTCTTTGTCTCCACAGACTCCTAAGTGCACCACTCACCCTTTTCCCCTCATCAATTCTATGATTCACCTCATCTTTCATAGACCCATCCGCTGACACGTCCACTCCCAAATATCTGAATACATTCACCTCCTCCATACTCTCTCCCTCCAATCTGATATCCAATCTTTCATCACCTAATCTTTTTGTTATCCTCATAACCTTACTCTTTCCTGCATTCACTTTCAATTTTCTTCTTTTGCACACCCTACCAAATTCATCCACCAATCTCTGCAGCTTCTCTTTAGAATCTCCCAAGAGCACAGTGTCATCAGCAAAGAGCAACTGTGACAACTCCCAATTTATGTGTGATTCTTTATCTTTTAACTCCATGCCTCTTGCCAAGACCCTCGCATTTACTTCTCTTACAACCCCATCTATAAATATATTAAACAACCACGGTGACATCACACATCCTTGTCTAAGGCCTACTTTTACTGGGAAATAATTTCCCTCTTTCCTACATACTCTAACTTAAGCCTCACTATCCTCGTAAAAACTCTTCACTGCTTTCAGTAAACTACCTCCTACACCATACACCTGCAACATCTGCCACATTGCCCCCCTATCCACCCTGTCATACGCCTTTTCCAAATCCATAAATGCCACAAAGACCTCTTTAGCCTTATCTAAATACTGTTCACTTATATGTTTCACTGTAAACACCTGGTCCACACACCCCCTACCTTTCCTAAAGCCTCCTTGTTCATCTGCTATCCTATTCTCCGTCTTACTCTTAATTCTTTCAATAATATCTCTACCATACACTTTGCCAGGTATACTCAACAGACTTATCCCCCTATAATTTTTGCACTTTATACAAAGGAACTATGCATGCTCTCTGCCAATCCCTAGGTACCTTACCCTCTTCCATACATTTATTAAATAATTGCACCAACCACTCCAAAACTATATCCCCACCTGCTTTTAACATTTCTATCTTTATCCCATCAATCCCGGCTGCCTTACCCCCTTTCATTTTACCTACTGCCTCACGAACTTCCCCCACACTCACAACTGCCTCTTCCTCACTCCTACAAGATGTTGTTCCTCCTTGCCCTATACACGAAATCACAGCTTCCCTATCTTCATCAACATTTAACAATTCCTCAAAATATTCCCTCCATCTTCCCAATACCTCTAACTCTCCATTTAATAACTCTCCTCTCCTATTTTTAACTGACAAATCCATTTGTTCTCTAGGCTTTCTTAACTTGTTAATCTCACTCCAAAACTTTTTCTTATTTTCAACAAAATTTGTTGATAACATCTCACCCACTCTCTCATTTGCTCTCTTTTTACATTGCTTCACCACTCTCTTAACCTCTCTCTTTTTCTCCATATACTCTTCCCTCCTTGCATCACTTCTACTTTGTAAAAACTTCTCATATGCTAACTTTTTCTCCCTTACTACTCTCTTCACATCATCATTCCACCAATCGCTCCTCTTCCCTCCCGCACCCACTTTCCTGTAACCACAAACTTCTGCTGAACACTCTAACACTACATTTTTAAGCCTACCCCATACCTCTTCGACCCCATTGCCTATGCTCTCATTAGTCCATCTATCCTCCAATAGCTGTTTATATCTTACCCTAACTGACTCCTCTTTTAGTTTATAAACCTTCACCTCTCTCTTCCCTGATGCTTCTATTCTCCTTGTATCCCATCTACCTTTTACTCAGTGTAGCTACAACTAGAAAGTGATCTGATATATCTGTGGCCCCTCTATAAACATGTACATCCTGAAGTCTACTTAACAGTCTTTTATCTACCAATACATAATCCAACAAACTACTGTCATTTCGCCCTACATCATATCTTGTATACTTATTTATCCTCTTTTTCTTAAAATATGTATTACCTATAACTAAACCCCTTTCTATACAAAGTTCAATCAAAGGGCTCCCATTATCATTTACACCTGGGACCCCAAACTTACCTACCACACCCTCTCTAAAAGTTTCTCCTACTTTAGCATTCAGGTCCCCTACCACAATTACTCTCTCACTTGGTTCAAAGGCTCCTATACATTCACTTAACATCTCCCAAAATCTCTCTCTCTCCTCTGCATTCCTCTCTTCTCCAGGTGCATACACGCTTATTATGACCCACTTCTCGCATCCAACCTTTACTTAATCCACATAATTCTTGAATTTACACATTCATATTCTCTTTTCTCCTTCCATAACTGATCATTCAACATTACTGCTATCCCTTCCTTTGCTCTAACTCTCTCAGATACTCCAGATTTAATCCCATTTGTTTCCCCCCACCGAAACTCCCCTACCCCCTTCAGCTTTGTTTCGCTTAGGGCCAGGACATCCAACTTCTTTTCATTCATAACATCAGCAATCATCTGTTTCTTGTCATCCGCACTACATCCACGCACATTTAAGCATCCCAGTTTTATAAAGTTTTTCTTCTTCTCTTTTTTAGTAAATGTCTACAGGAGAAGGGGGTTACTAGGCCATTGCTCCCGGCATTTTAGTCGCCTCATACGACACGCATGGCTTGCGGAGGAAAGATTCTTTTCCACTTCCCCATGGACAATAGAAGAAATAAAGAGGAACATGAGCTATTTAGAAAAAGGAGAAAAACCTAGATGTATGTATATATATATATATATATATATATATATATGCATGTGCGTGGCTGTGAAGTGTGACCAAAGTGTAAGTAGGAGTAGCAAGATATCCCTGTTATCTAGCGTGTTTATATATATATATATATATATATATATATATATATATATATATATATATAATATATATATATATATATATATAATATATAAATATATATATATATATATATATATATATATATGTATATATATATATATATATATATATATATATATATATATATATATATATATATATATATATATATATATATATATATATAATGTCGTGCCGGATATGTAAAACTGGTCAATTAGCAAGAACTCATTTAAAATTAAGTCCGTTCTGAAATTTTCTCTTATACGTTTAAAGATATAATTTTTTCATTAGTGTTAATGTAAAAAATTTTAATTTTGCACAAAAAGAATCTTAGAAAACTTACCTAACCTTATTATAACAAGAGCAATTTATTTTAGCCTAACCCAACTAAATATATTTTAAATACGTTTACAATAATTTAGTACTAAACAAACACAATCAAATATATTTTTTTCGTTAGGTTCAGAATGATATTGACGAAATTATTGCATACACAAATTTTCACTTGTCTTATATTGCAAGATGAGCGTTGCTATTTAAGCCAAGATCGCAAGTTCTGCCTATTCGGCACGACATTTTATATATACATATATATATATATATATATATATATATATATATATATATATATATATATATATATACATATATATACACACAATTTAGAAGAAAAATATTTTTTCTGTATTCATCCTTGTGGCACTCCACTGGTAACATTTCCCAAAGATATTTTTCCTCGCCGCTATTAGATCTTCTTAAACAGAAAGTTTCCCATCTATTTAAATTGCCGTTTTTTCCTCCCTGATTAGAATCTCTGTCAGAAGCTTTTTTAAAATCAAAATAAACAAAGTCAGCTCATCTATATTTTCTTCATTAATTTCTGTCACTCCGTCACATTATCTTAATAGATTTGACATACAGGAATTTGCAGACTGAGAGCTATATTATTAACTAGTTATTAAGTTATTCCAATCCAAGTGTCTTATTCACTTTTCTCTCTTGTTTCTAATATTTTTTACATGAGAACTTCTTCGTGAAACCTTCCACTTGCAGGGTTTTCTGAGTTACCTTTCTTAAATTTTGGCAAAATATGTCATCATCTATTTGTCTGCCAGTTTACGTTCTTGTAATGAAATTCGAAAACAGCTATGTCCTGAGTTTCTGTAAAACCCATATTGTTATCCCAGTTGATCCTGTTTTCTTGCCAGCGCTGAGTAATAATAGTTTCACTACCCAATAAGTTATCTCGGAATCCTCCATCTCAATTATCTGTTTGGGTTTTAAATCTTCTACATACAAAATATCTTTTATAAACTCATTCTGAGATTTTCTATTAAATACTGCGAAAATTTACTTCTCCACTGCAATTTCCTGATGTTCTTAATTCTTTTATTTTTTCTTTTAACATTAAGTTTGTGTTTTATGAACGAATAAAAGATTGTTTCCTTTACTTTTGTCTCCTATTTCCTTTTCATAATTCCGTTTATGAATTCACTTCTGGCGTGTTTATATCTCTGATAATTCTCTGGATTCTTCCACTTGAAATATTACTTCCAATCATTTTATTATATAATTTTCAAATAAGTTCGCTTTCTATTAACTATTCTTTAATATTTCTTTTACCCTAGTCTCATAAATGTTATAATAATATTGGCAAAATTAGCGACAGTATGTCAGATGAAAAGACACACGTGCAAGAAATGTGACATTTTATTATGGCAACGTCTCGTTCTCCATGAGCTATTAGCTTGACAAAGCTTATGGAGAGCTAAACCTTTCCGCAGTAAAACGTCCCATTAGTTGCACATGTGTCCTGTTACGTAACTCATAAATGTTAGATTTCTGTGAATGAATTATTTATATCCATCGCTGTAAAATTATATCCCATTTATATATTATATTTTATATTATCACACCGGCCGATTCCCACCAAGGCAGGGTGGCCCGAAAAAGAAAAACTTTCACCATCATTCACTCCATCACTGTCTTGCCAGAAGGGTGCTTTACACTACAGTTTTTAAACTGCAACATTAACACCCCTCCTTCAGAGTGCAGGCACTGTACTTCCCATCTCCAGGACTCAAGTCCGGCCTGCCGGTTTCCCTGAATCCCTTCATAAATGTTACTTTGCTCACACTCCAACAGCACGTCAAGTATTAAAAACCATTTGTCTCCATTCACTCCTATCAAACACGCTCACGCATGCCTGCTGGAAGTCCAAGCCCCTCGCACACAAAACCTCCTTTACCCCCTCCCTCCAACCCTTCCTAGGCCGACCCCTACCCCGCCTTCCTTCCACTACAGACTGATACACTCTTGAAGTCATTCTGTTTCGCTCCATTCTCTCTACATGTCCGAACCACCTCAACAACCCTTCCTCATCCCTCTGGACAACAGTTTTGGTAATCCCGCACCTCCTCCTAACTTCCAAACTACGAATTCTCTGCATTATATTCACACCACACATTGCCCTCAGACATGACATCTCCACTGCCTCCAGCCTTCTCCTCGCTGCAACATTCATCACCCACGCTTCACACCCATATAAGAGCGTTGGTAAAACTATACTCTCATACATTCCCCTCTTTGCCTCCAAGGACAAAGTTCTTTGTCTCCACAGACTCCTAAGTGCACCACTCACTCTTTTTCCCTCATCAATTCTATGATTCACCTCATCTTTCATAGACCCATCCGCTGACACGTCCACTCCCAAATATCTGAATACGTTCACCTCCTCCATACTCTCTCCCTCCAATCTGATATTCAATCTTTCATCACCTAATCTTTTTGTTATCCTCATAACCTTACTCTTTCCTGTATTCACCTTTAATTTCCTTCTTTTGCACACCCTACCAAATTCATCCACCAATCTCTGCAACTTCTCTTCAGAATCTCCCAAGAGCACAGTGTCATCAGCAAAGAGCAGCTGTGACAACTCCCACTTTGTGTGTGATTCTTTATCTTTTAACTCCACGCCTCTTGCCAAGACCCTCGCATTTACTTCTCTTACAACCCCATCTATAAATATATTAAACAACCACGGTGACATCACACATCCTTGTCTAAGGCCTACTTTTACTGGGAAAAAATTTCCCTCTTTCCTACATACTCTAACTTGAGCCTCACTATCCTCGTAAAAACTCTTCACTGCTTTCAGTAACCTACCTCCTACACCATACACTTGCAACATCTGCCACATTGCCCCCCTATCCACCCTGTCATACGCCTTTTCCAAATCCATAAATGCCACAAACACCTCTTTAGCCTTATCCAAATACTGTTCACTTATATGTTTCACTGTAAACACCTGGTCCACACACCCCCTACCTTTCCTAAAGCCTCCTTGTTCATCTGCTATCCTATTCTCCGTCTTACTCTTAATTCTTTCAATTATAACTCTACCATACACTTTACCAGGTACACTCAACAGACTTATCCCCCTATAATTTTTGCACTCTCTTTTATCCCCTTTGCCTTTATACAAAGGAACTATGCATGCTCTCTGCCAATCCCTAGGTACCTTACCCTCTTCCATACATTTATTAAATAATTGCACCAACCACTCCAAAACTATATCCCCACCTGCTTTTAACATTTCTATCTTTATCCCATCAATCCCGGCTGCCTTACCCCCTTTCATTTTACCTACTGCCTCACGAACTTCCCCCACACTCACAACTGGCTCTTCCTCACTCCTACAAGATGTTATTCCTCCTTGCCCTATACACGAAATCACAGCTTCCCTATCTTCATCAACATTTAACAATTCCTCAAAATATTCCTTCCATCTTCCCAATACCTCTAACTCTCCATTTAATAACTCTCCTCTCCTATTTTTAACTGACAAATCCATTTGTTCTCTAGGCTTTCTTAACTTGTTAATCTCACTCCAAAACTTTTTCTTATTTTCAACAAAATTTGTTGATAACATCTCACCCACTCTCTCATTTGCTCTCTTTTTACATTGCTTCACCACTCTCTTAACTTCTCTCTTTTTCTCCATATACTCTTCCCTCCTTGCATCACTTCTACTTTGTAAAAACTTCTCATATGCTAACTTTTTCTCCCTTACTACTCTCTTTACATCATCATTCCACCAATCGCTCCTCTTCCCTCCTGCACCCACTTTCCTGTAACCACAAACTTCTGCTGAGCACTCTAACACTACATTTTTAAACCTACCCCATACCTCTTCGACCCCATTGCCTATGCTCTCATTAGCCCATCTATCCTCCAATAGCTGTTTATATCTTACCCTAACTGCCTCCTCTTTTAGTTTATAAACCTTCACCTCTCTCTTCCCTGATGCTTCTATTCTCCTTAGTTTCCCTAAAATACTGCTTTAAAGCATTGCATTTTCCTTTCTTATGTAATCAAACCATACCACGGTCGGGGATAGAACCCGCGATCAGAGAGTCTCAAAACTCCAGACCGTCGCGTTAGGCACTGGACCAGCTAGCCACAAGATTCGCCCAACTAAGTATGTTTCTACACCATGGGAAGGTTAGCATAGGCACCACTGTGACCACAAATGCAAGTTTTTACAGACGAATCTCCAGCTAGCGTGGCTCAAAACTCAGACCGTCGCATTAGCCACTGGACCAGCTAGCCACAATAAGATTCGTCCAACTAGATATATTTCTACACCATAGGAAGGTTAGCATAGGCACCACTGTTATGAGACTCTGATCGGGGGTTCTATCCCCACCCGTGGTATGCTTTGTTTGCAATCGTGTCATTACGATTTCGTGAGTCATGTTAACGGCTTTGAGGGGACTTGAGCTAGAGTTCGTCACGGCCACGCTAGCTGGAGATTCGTCTGTAAAAACTTGCATTTGTGGTCACAGTGGTGCCTATGCTAACCTTCCTATGGTGTAGAAATATACCTGGTTGGACGAATCTTATTGTGGCTAGCTGGTCCAGTGGCTAACGCGACGGTCTGGAGTTTTGAGACTCTGATCGCGGTTTCTATCCCCGCCCGTGGTATGCTTTGTTTGCAATCGTGTCATTACGATTTCGTGAGTCGTTTCTTACGTAATACTCGTTCCCATTTTTCATTTTCTTTTTCATCTCCTAATTCATATTTTTTAATATACTTTATAATATATGTTAGAACATTATAATTTTTTCAATAGAATTTAGATAGATTTAGCTGAGAAATTCGCTCTTTCTAGTGAACAGCTGGACAAGCAATACTGATGTGTCGTCTTCTCTCACTGAAGTCACTTCAAACATAAACTGATCCATAAAAAATCAACGTTACGTTAACTAGCTCTTTCTGACTATTTATTTCCACTTCCAGACTCTTAGTTAAGTCCAGTTTCTCTCATCGTGACTGAAATCTGCATTTACCATAACTTTCTTATTACCAATAGTTCCCTTATATACCTCATTTACATTTTCAAATTCTTCTCTATCGACCAAGTTTTATTAAAGGGTTGGTTTTATACGATGATTATCATAAATTTCTCGTATTTAATTTATATCTCTACCATTAAAATTTCAATGTCAGTGTTTTAGGTTTTAATTTCCTAAGGATTTCGATGAAGTGCGTCTGCGGGAGTTTAGCACAAACAACCTGGTTGACCCGGAGGTCAAGAGGGATGCTTAGCCTCATGCCGGGGTTACAGAGGTTTATAAAACGGTCACATGCAACATACAAGTGTGATACTATTTGTTATATCAAGTAAATTCTTACCTTAAGTCGGAGCCATGCTGATGCAGAGGCTGATTCAGGATCCAGTGTTGTGTACACTGGCGTCCATTGTTGTGTACATTGGCGTCCATTGTGTACACTGACGCTCAGTGCTGTGTACATTGGCATCCAGTGTTGTGTACACTGGCGCCCAGTGTTGTGTACACTGGCATCCAGTGCTGTGTACAATGGCATCCAGTGTTGTGTACACGTCCATCCAGTGTTGTGTACACTGTATCCAGTCTTGTGTACACTGTATCCAGTCTTGTGCACACTTGCATCCAGCTTTGTGTACACTGGCATCCAGTGTTGTGTACACTGGTATCCAGTGTTGTGTATAATGCACCGAGTGTTACACTGACGCCCAGTATAGTGCACATTGATATCCAACGTCACGTATCTTGACGCCCACTGTGAGGAGCACTGACACCTTATGTTACGCCCAGTATGACATACAGACTTCTATTATGACTGATATTCATTGTAACGTATACTAACGCTCAGTACAGTGTACACTGACGACCAGTATGATGTAACTTGACACTGCGATGCATCCTGATTTCTAGTGTACCCAGAGTGTAGCGTATACTGACATCTCATATAAGCCTGAAGAATTCTACTGACCAAATTTTATGTTATACTTTATAGGTTTTTTATTGATAATTTTGATTGCTTGGCTGCTAAAAATATTCAGATTCACACCAGGAATAAAAGTAATTTTAACTTTCGTTGAGAGACTCTGAACTTTACTGGCAATAAAAATATGCAAGTTTGAGGAGAACTCATGCCTGACCGAAATCTTATTGCAGTCAGGCATGAGTTCTTATTTTAATTGTGGACAGTCTTTAACTTGCAACAACTGCTGATTTGGTCAGTGTCGCCTCTCCTTCCTTCACTAAGAACACACACAAATTACTTGCTTAAAAAATTAATGATTATAGGCGAAACTAGAACAAATAAACACAGTTATGACTGCAGGTGAGCGAGTCAGTTAATTAGTTATTGTAAGACTTAGAATGTAAGTGAAGGGGAGAGAGTTAATTAGTTACCTAGGCACATGTCGATTAGACACTAGGCCTGTTGTATGTGCGTTGGTGCATGTGTGTACTCACCTAATTGTACTCACCTAGTTGTGGTTGTAGGGGTCGAGTTACAGCTCTTGGTCCTGCCTTTTCACTGGCCGATACTAGGTCATTCTTCCCGCTCCATGAGCTTTATCATACCTCTTCTTAAAGCTATGTATGGATCCTGAATCCACTACATCACTTCCCAGACTATTCCACTTCCTGACAACTCTGTGACTGAAGAAATACTTCCTAACATCCCTGTGATTCATATGAGTCTTCAACTGTCCCATCTCTGGAACATCCTGTCTCTGACCACCTTGTCGATTCCTCTCAGTATTTTATATGTCGTTATCAATAACCCCCCCCTCTCTCATCTCTCCTGTCTTCCAGTGTCGTTAGGTCGATTTCCCTTAACCTCTCCTCGTAGGACATACCCTTTCGTTCCGGAACTAGTCTTATTGCAAACCTTTGCACACACTCTAGTTACCTTACATGCTTGGCTAGGTGTGCGTTCCAAACTGGTGCTGCATACTCCAATATGAGCCTAACGTACACAGAGTACAGGGTCCTGAACGATTCCTTATTAAGATGTTGGAATGCTGTTCTTAGGTTTGCTAGGCGCTCGTATGATGCAGCAGTTATTTGGTTGATGTGCTCATCAGATGTGCCCAGTGTTATACTCACCCCAAGATCCTTTTCCTTGAGTGAGGTTTGTAGTCTCTGGCCACCTAGACTGTACTCCGTCTGCGGTCTTCTTTGCCTTTCCCCAATCTTCATGACTTTACACTTGGTGGGGTTTAACTCCAGGACCCAGTTGCTGGACCAGGCCTGCAGCCTGTTCACATATACCAGAAACAGCACCGGTCCTAGGACTGAACCCTGTGGCACCCCCGCTCGTTACAGGCGCCCACTTTGATACCTCGACACGTATCTTGACTCGCTGTTGTTTTCCTTACAGGTATTCCCTGATCCATTGTAGTGCCTTCCGTGTTATCCCTGCCTGGTCCTGCAGCTTTTGTATTAATCTCTTGTGTGGAACTGTGTCAGACGCCTACTTTCAGTCCAAGAAAAATGCAATCTACCCACCCCTCTCTCTTACTGCTGTCACCCTGTCATACAACTCCAGTAGGTTTGTGACACAGGATTTCCCGTTCCTGAAACCGTGCTGGCTGTCATTGATAAGCTCATTCCTTTCTAGGTGCTCCACCACTCTCCCCCTGATACTGTTCTCCATGACCTTGCATACTATACATGTCAGTGGCACTGGTCTGTAGTTTAATGCTTCATGCCCGTCTCCTCTTTTAAAAACTGGAACTACATTTGCTGTTTTCCATAGCTCAGTTAGTCGCCCTGTTTCGATAGATTGTTGTTAGTGGTACACATAGCGCCTCAGCTCTCTCAGAACCCATGGAGAAATGTCATCCGGCCCCATCGTCTTTGAGGTATCTAGCTCGCTTAGCAGCCTCTTCACTTCTTCCTTGGTTGTATGTATTATGTCCAACACTTGATGGTGTATCCTACATCTCCACCTTTCTGGAGTCCCTTCTGTCTCCTCTGTGAGCACTTCTCTGAATCTCATGTTGAGCTCCTCACATACTTCGCAGTCGTTTCTTGTGACCTCCCCTCTTTCCTTTCTCAGCCTGGTCCACGACTGTTGTTCTCCTCCTGATGAGACTGTATAACAGCTTTGGGTCAGATTTGGCATTCGCTGCTATGTCATTCTCGTATTGTTTTGGGGGCCTCCCTTCTTACTTGTGCATATTCATTTCTGGCTCCATGACTGCTCTCATTCTTCTGGGTCCTTTGCCTTCTATACTTCTTCCATTCTCTAGCACACTTGGTCTTTGCCTTCCTGCACTTTTGGGTAAACCAAGGGTTCATCCTGGCTTTTTCATTATTTCTGTTACCCTTGAGTACAAACCTCTCCGCAGCTTCCTTGCATATTGTTGTCGCATATTCCATCATCTCGTTTACTGACTTCCCTGCCAGTTCTTTGTCCCACTGAACCCCGTGCAGAAAATTCTTCATGCTTGCATAGTCACTTTTCTTGTAGTTTGACTTCGTTTGTCTGGCCTTTCCTGCTTCTCTCTCCACCTGCATTTCTACTATGTACTCGAAGCTCAGAACCACATCACATATGAAAGACCCCTGAGGAGTCTTTCATATGTGATGTCCTTAATATCTGCACTGCTCAAGGTGAATACTAGGTCCAGTCTCGCTGGTTCATCCTCTCCTCTGTGGTACATGAGGTTTTCAAGTACCTCCATCATCTTAGCCCTCAACGTTTCTGGGCCCCCATGTGGCTCCAGGTTCTCCCAATCGATTTACTTGTGGTTGAAGTCACCCATAATCAGCAGCTTTGCCCTACTCGCATGAGCCCTTCTGGCCACTTCAGCCAGTGTATCAATCATCGCTCTATTACTCTCATCATACTCTTGCCTTGGCCTCCTGCTGTTCTGTGGTCGGTTATACATCACTGCAATTACCACCTTGAGACCTCCAGACTGAAGCATCCCTATTATGTAATCTCTTGCTTCTCCTCTGTTTCCTCGCTCCAGCTCATCAAAATCCCATCGGTTTTTGATGAGCAGGGCCATTCCTTCAGCCCTTCCCTCTGTCTTTCCTCAGGATCTAATATCCCATTGGAAAGATGGCATCTGCTATCATCCCTGTGAACTTGGTTTCTGTGAAAACTATAATGTCCGGTGATGCCTCTTTGACTCTTTCGTGACACTCCTCCCACTTATTCGTTATTCCATCAGCGTTGGTGTACCATACCTTCAGTTTTCTATCCAACACTGTGTTCTAGGGGGTCTGTTAGGTTGGGGTACCTGGCAGTGTGACGTGGGATTCTACAACATAGTGTGGAGTGGGGACTGCAAGTGTGGATTGTGGTTTGTATTGGGATAGCATGTTCGGTTGTAGGGTTCTAGGGGTGGTTCTGTGTGTGCTTGTGCTTGTTGCTGTGCCCTGCGCTGGTTGTCCTCTGCTGATTCTCTCCTCGTCTTTTTCTAGCCCCTTTTGCTTTTGTGTCCTCCCTCAGCTGCTGTCGTTCTGTTTTTGTTCTCAGTTGAGGAACACCCTCTTGTACACTGACAATTCCTTTAGCCGTGGTTTCTCATGCAAGATCCTGTTTTGCACTGTTTTTGTCTTGAAAATCAGCTTCACTGGCCGATTTCTCCTCTTCAAGTACCCACATACTCTCTGAAAATTTACTATCTCAGACATGTTCTCTTTGCCTATTTCTTTGATGACGGTTTCAATCTCCTGTCTTCCTGCCATCTCTCATTGTGTGCCCTCCACTCGCTCTTCTGAAGCCCATGAATAAACACTGACTTCTCCCTCTCCTCCTCCCATTGCTTTTCTCTCTGTCCCCCATTTGTATATGGCCATTGTCTCCCTTATTTTTTCCTGTAACTCTTGGTGTCATGGTCTTGCCTCTGTACGGGACCTGTCACTGTCTTTCTCGCTCTCACTACTATCTCTGTTCTGAATAGCTCTTCCCCTTCATTTATCAGCTTTGCTTGGTGAACAAATAGGGCCTTAGCATAAGTCTTGTCTCCTTCCTTTCTGCTGAACTCCTCATTCAGTAGAAGTGTAACTGCTTCAGATGCCGTGTCTCCTCTGGGCAGTCGCCCTGTAACTCACTTCAGCATAGTTACCTCATATTCTAGGGCACATACCCGGGCTTCTGTGGCTTCAGCTTATGACTCCCACTTCTTCCTCTCTGCCTCCATTCTTTTCTTCATTTTCACAGAAAGTTCACCTTGTTTGCTCTCCCACTCCCATCTTTTTACATTGTTCTTCCATCCATTCTTCCTTCTAGGACCATCTTCCTCTGATCCCTTGAGCCTTTGACTTCCTCTCTGAGCCACCATTTTTTTCGAATTGGTTAAGTGTTGTAGTGCATGTGTCTACTGTTTGTGTGTGCATGTGTGTATGTGTGTGTGTGTGTATGTGTGCATGTGCGTGGGGGTGGGAAGCTGTAAACGAGAGTGAGTTCGGGAGAGGGAGGGAGGGGGACAGGGAGAGTGCTGGGGAGGTGGAGAGTGAGAAGGGGGGTAGAGGGAGAGAAAGGGGAAGAAAGGGAGGGAGGAGGGAAAAAAAGAGAGAGGAGGAATGGGGAGGGAAATAAAGGAATAGAAAGGGGAGAGAGAAAGAAAAGAGAGAGAGGGGGGTAAGGAAGAGAGGAAAAGGCAAAGGGGGAGAGAGGGAGGGAAAGAGGGAGAAGTAGGGGGAGGAGGGGAGGGTAAGTAGGAGGAGGAGGAGGAACAGAGCAACAGTGAGAGTGAGACAGTAAGAATCAGAGAGTGAGAGTGTAAGAGTTTGAGAATGAGAAAGGTTGTGTGTGTGTGTGTGTGTGTGTGTGTGTGTGTGTGTGTGTGTGTGTGTGTGTGTGTGTGTGTGTGTGTGTGTGTGTGTGTGTGTTTGTGTGTGTTTGTGTGTGTGTATTAGTGTGTAAGTATGTATATTAGGGGTTTGTGAGTGCAAGGGTGGTTCCTGTTTATTTAGGCCACTAACGGTTAGTAGGCTGTGTGTGCGTGTGTATATGTGTATGCAAGTCACTTCGTATGTTCACACTGTCTGTGTGCGTTAAAATACTGCCAATTCCAAAAACCTTCTTGTCCTGCTCCTACACTTATTTAGCAACTATGTTAATGTATATGTTTGACCTTAGCACCTGAGTGCACGCTCACTTATGTGTGTGTCGACCTAGCATGTGGTACCACCACTTCCCTTCCCTTCCCAGCTTCTGTTCCTTACTAAATGTTAAGTGCTCAATGCATGATATTCAGCTCTCCAGAATAGGGGTTATGACCCCCCCAGCTATCAGTGATGAGGACCAGATGCTAATCAGGACTAGATGCTAATCTCTCATGCAACCACAAGGTGATTTGTACCTCACGTCTGGCAGAGGTGCCATCTGGGATCCTTTTTCAGTTGTGGCTGCACGATGATTCTCATTGTGGCGACACTCCTGGCCCCCTGCTTCCCCTTCCTTTCTTCTTCTCTGTATTTTTTATATTCACATTATCAGGTGAACAGTTGAAACTCTTATTGAGCACACTCGTTTCAGGAAAAACAACAGAGTCCCGAGAATATTAGATATTTTCCCTTTGATGTTTTTTTTATTTTCTCTCCCCTTACTCTATGATTGCTTTATTATTCACTAACTCATCTATCCTTATCTCTTATCTCTCTGGTTTGGGTCACACTTATTCTGGTTTAATTTGCTGATATTGGCTTGTGGCAGCACCACCTACACTCACAAGAGGCCTTCACTCTCTCCTGGCACTGATTCCACTTTCAAATTGTTTTATATAAATTGTAGCCTTCCCCTTCCTTGTCTGATTAGGGGCAGCTCGTATATCACTTCTCAGTCTGTTTACTGACAGTGTGTGTGTGTGTGTGTGTGTGTGTGTGTGTGTGTGTGTGTGTGTGTGTGTGTGTGTGTGTGTGTGAGAGAGAGAGAGAGAGAGAGAGAGAGAGAGAGAGAGAGAGAGAGAGAGAGAGAGGACAGTGCTGATCGGAGGTGGATAAGGGCAGAAGGAAGACGGGACAAAAACAAAAACATGGGAAAGAGGAAGGAAAGGAACAAAACGAAGGAGGTGGATGGAGGGAGTCGAGGAAGAACTGGAGGGATGAGCAAATTCAGGTATTCAAAAATGACACCACAGTACAAGTTCATTCAGCCTCGTATGAACAAAGGAGCGTCGCAATCATTCTAGATCTCGAGGAAGATAATGAGTATGGTTGGATGAGTCTATTTCTTATTCCTGATATAGAGAACACTCAGGGAAATCCTCTGAATGTGCGATTTACCTGGTCTATTCGGAGGTGAATTATTACCGCTGAAAATTATTAATTTAAAGTAGGCACTGACATACGTCCCCACCAGTAACTACTGATCCCTCATCACACAGCTACTCCTGCAATTTCCTGTTGACATTTCCACCAGTGGAACAATATTCCTTTTCTACACATACCGGTTAGTAGAACACACCTCACGTACCCTTTAGTGGAACACTTCTTGAATATCCATCAGTGGAAAACACTTCTTACTGTACAACACTTCCATTTCCATTTGTCAATCACAAGAATGTAAACAAAAACACTCTAGGACACGCGAAACCTGTTTTTAAGTATTTAAACAGATGAAATCATTTATGTTTAAGAGAAAGATGCTAAAAGTGGCGAGGAAAAATAACTTCTTTGGGGAATGTTACCAGTGGAGTGCCACAGGGCTCAGTAATTTTCAAAAAAAAAATTAATTTTATGATATATATATATATATATATATATATATATATATATATATATATATATATATATATATATATATATATATATATATATATGTATGTATATGTATATATATAATGTTATTGTAACCACGAACGAGTGGTATTGATCAATAACAACACTGTGCTAGCCAAGGATTCGAACCCATGTTGTACTGGGTCCGCCATTGTGAGCGAGAACCACATGACGCCTTAACCCACAGGACCACCCAATCCTACAAAAACCATGCACCCAGCCAAGCTAGGTGTGTAACTCTTGGTCCGAGGACATACACGAAACAAGGATGAGAATGAAATTAGCTTGAAATCTCCCACACCTCCGTATGTCCTCGGACCAGGAGTAACACACCTAGTTTGGCTGGGTGCTTGATTCTTGTAGGATTGTGTGGTCCAGTGAGTTAGAGCCTCATATGATTTTCGCTCACCACGAGGCAGGGCCAAAACGACATGGGTTCGAATACTCGGCTAGTCGCAGTGTTATTGATTCAGTACCATGCGTTCGTGGTCACAATATATATATATATATATATATATATATATATATATATATATATATATATATATATATATATATATATATATATGTATATGTATATATATGCACATGTCGTGCCGAATAGGTATAACTTGCTAAAAAAAAATTTCATTCTTTGTTTATTACTAAATTATCGTACATTTATCTACAATATGTTTAGTTGGATTAAGCTAAATTAAATTTCCCTCGTTATAATAAGGTTAGATAAGCTTTCTAAGGTTCTTTAAATGAGTTCTTGCTGACCAGTTTTACCTATTCGGCACGATATATATATATATATATATATATATATATATACATATATATATACATATACATATATATATATATATATATATATATATATATATATATGTATATATATATGTATATATATATATATATATATATATATATATATATATATATATATATATACATTATATATATATATATATATATATATATATATATATATATATATATATATATATATATATATATATATATATATATATATCTCACCCCATTCCTGAATATTGATTATCATAAGTTTTCCATGTCAAGTACAACAAATTGTGAAAGAAGTTGTATGCAAACTAGGAACTGTTCTGCTGGCTCTTGGGAAATGTAAAAGTTGGCCAGCCAGAGAATGGTTCATGTGGTCACCTTCAACTCATTATGATTATTGTAATGTGGAGTCAGTGACACCTAGATAAGTTTTCCAATATATTCAACTTTATTAAGTCACTAACTTGGCAATGCCAGTTTCTTCTTCCCTCATTTCGTCTCCTTCAAATCGCACTGAAATAATATTTTAACATATTTTTCAATATATTTTTTAATCTTTCACATATTTTTCAAAACAAAATCCATAAAAATCTAAATTAACATTCACTCCATAAGTCTTCCCATTTTATTTATCTCTGTCTATCCCCACCTCTGTCTCCTCTAACTCCTTCCTCCTTCCCTTACTCCCCATTTCTTCTCTTCTCCTCTTTCTCCCCACATTTCTAATACCCTCTTCCTTTCTCCCTACATCCTCTCTCCCTACTTCCCTTCCTCCCTCTACTGCAGTTTTTTACCCTCGGGTGACTGAGAGACAATTTTATGGCACAAGTTTCCGACTCAGAGTTTACAAGAAAAAGCTCATCTTTATTTAAATTGTTGTGCTTTTAGAAACAAGATACGGCTATGTATGTGACAAAAATGGTGAGAGAGTACGTGGAAGGACACTATAGTATAAGGGTGTGTGTGTGTGTGTGTGTGTGTGTGGGAACATCGTGAGTGTGCATGGGAGAACGTGGGGGAGACTGACGACAGATTTTCCGATCTTTATCGAGGTTATCTACAGGGCAAAGGTGCATTTTAGCCTAGCTATCTCTGCTGAGGGCCAGACATGTGAAATCAGGATTGCAAAACGCGAGGTTTTCTCCTCGATCTCCATTACAGTACTTCTGGCACCAGAAGTTCTAATACTTTAGAACTTTTGGTGCTGCTAATTCTTCTACTATTCTTCTAGTTCTACGACTACTACTGCTACTACTACCATTGCTAATCCTACCACTAATGCTGCTGCTGCTGTTTTTATTACTATTGAAGCTAGTCCACTGGCAGTCCACGAAATAACCTCATGACAACTCTTCCCTACATCCACCCGGACTGATCCACAGTGCTAACGCACAACTCTGCACTTAACATTAATAGGCATCTCGATAGCCCGGTCAGACTAATGTCTAACCTCAACGTTCCGTTGACCATAGCAAGCAAAGAGAGCTCGCGAGAAGGAGATAGAGAGAGCCCGCGAGAGAGAGAGAGCCCGCGAGAGAGAGAGAGCCCGCGAGAGAGAGAGAGCCCGCGAGAGAGAGAGAGCCCGCGAGAGAGAGAGAGCCCGCGAGAGAGAGAGAGAGCCCGCGAGAGAGAGAGAGCCCGCGAGAGAGAGAGAAAGAGAAAGCGAGGCGGGCAGGCAGACAAACAGAAAAATACATAGCCCGAGAGAGAGAGAATAAAGACATGAAAGTCAGCGAGCGAGTTCGTACATCATAAAAATCTAGTAAGGGAGTGTAAGAAAACTACACTGGAAAATACGGGCATAAACACATCCTCTGATAAGACAGATATCTGACCAGGTGGTGGAGTGCGTTTTTTATAATCCCCACAATGTTGTCCCCCCCACACTTTCCTCACTATGTCTAGCATTAGGAATAATATTAGCAGAGAAGTAAATAATTAAACTGAATGTTACAAAAATGCAGTGAATATCAGTTTCCTCATAAATATTAAGGTCAGTAAATAACAAAAAGGCACAATACCGTGACTGGAACGATACACAAATAACCCGCACATAAAAGAGAGAAGCTTACGACGACGTTTCGGTCCGACTTGGACCATTGACAAAGTCACACTAACAGAGGTGGAGCAGGACGGCTATATATAGGCAGGAAGAGGTGGAGGTAGTAGTAGTAGTACAAGAATTGTATATAATACCACAAAGACAACCAGACGCCGCACATGTGCGGCGTCTGGTTGTCTTCGTTGTGGACGTTTCGCCATCCAGTGGCTGGCTGGATGGCGAAACGTCTACGGTGGGGATGCCCGGGTGTTGTGCATGTGTCATTTCATCCTGTCGGTATTATATACAATTCTTGTACTACTACTACTACCTCCACCTCTTCCTGCCTATATATAGCCGTCCTGCTCCACCTCTGTTAGTGTGACTTTGTCAATGGTCCAAGTCGGACCGAAACGTCGTCGTAAGCTTCTCTCTTTTATGTGCGGGTTATTTGTGTATTAAGGTCAGTCATTTTTTTAGGTTTGGGGAATATATAAAAGCGCCACTGTCGATGATCTCACGTTTAAAAACAATCAGTTTGATTTTAATGGTTTAATGTTATCAAACATAAGATTTTTCGCTTTTGATATGTCAAAAAGACAAATTTATCAACAAAATTTTTAAGGACAGAACCTCGACTAATTAGAGGAACATTGTTGTACAACAGTAGTTCTGTATACGCCAAATTTACCTTGTTCAATTAAATCAAAAATTTTCATGTTTTCCCAGTGCACTCGCAGAAATATAACTGATTACCTTATTAAAATTTCATAACCTTCAATTTTTTAAGGCCAGCCTTTGCGCGCACACACACACACACACACACACACACACACACACACACACACACACACACACACACACACACACACACACACACACACACACACACACACACACACACAGCTTCCTCGTGCGCAATAAAATAAAAGCCTGTCAGTGGATTTCCAACATACTTTGCAGACACATTCACAAAACTTGCTGCTCTACCACTCATGCCGGGCGCACCATCAGCTGCCACAGAAACTGTTTCTGAAAGGTCAGCTTGTCTATCAGACAGTTCGTTTACTACTGCCTCATATACTCGTCTTTCAGGTGAAGTTACCACCTAAATTGTTCTTTGCATATTTAATCACTCACTACAAAATCGAACAAAAATGGCTAGCTTAGCTCATGCTGCAACATCATTGCTCTCATGAAGGCAAATAGAAGAGAATTTACATATACCAATATCATTGGTTAGCTGCTCTGTGGTGTTTGTTTCCGTTTTTAACTTCCTATCCTTAATGCGCAAAATATTTCTTTTTTGCCTATAGGAAAACCGTCAAAAATAAAGGAGCACATTTTAGCCCTGTTTCTTTAATATACTCCCTATCATTGAGTTTTTTTTTCACTTTGACCAATAATATGTGAAATCTCAAAACTATCAGCAACTAAGTTGAAACTACCTAAAAAAATTCTTCAAAATATGTGACTGCATTTTTTCTTGAATTCTGGAGAAACATGTTCTTTCAAGTGCCATTTTTTTTCGCTTGCCAACTTTGGCACTCGTGCCATAAGTTCGACACTCCTGCCTCAGGAAGATCATAAATATGAATCATGAGCCTCGGTGGCCCCAGTATCAATCCTTGAACGACCCCATCTGATCCACATTGCTACTCTGACTGCCTTCAGAGGGAGTTCTTTGATGCTGGTGGAGAGCTCTTGATCAAAGAGCTCTTCCTCGGGTCAATTCCAATTACCTTCCAGTCGCTGTATGTAAAGGTTTAGCGTTTCTCTAACAATAATAATGGTAATTAATAAAATTAGGAAAAAGAAGAATCCCATTCTGATAGGTTACAAGCCGTCACTCTTGTCTCCTGTTTCAGGTACGTCCCGATCCAGCACAGTAATTTTGTTGTTTCAAGTTGTGGATTAGTCTGTGGTAGAAAAGAATAATAAACACTGATTGCACTCCAAGAAAACTAGCTCTACCCAACCTTGCCTTTCTTGTTTAATCTGGGTTTCTATCATTAAACTTTGGAATTGTCGTGAAACCGGATTCCCAGCCACTGAATACTGTTAGATTTTCCTGGCAAATAACCTCACCTGTCTACTCGTTATAGGTTCCACGAGCCTCCTCGCCTGTTCATCCTTCAGAGCAGTAGCATTTTCACATCCCTCTGGCTGTTGCTTCATCTCCGGGGACTAGTTGAGACTGTAGTTCGTGTGAGGGTCGCGGATTAACGAAAAATTAAGAAAAATGAAGCAAAGGATCACTATGATGCAACGTTTCGCCCAAGGCCCCTCTTCAAGCAGGGATAAATTAGACACATGTGCAACTCTTGGGCATCTTTATTGAAGAAACGTTTCGCCACACAGTGGCTTCATTAGTCCATACAAAGGAGAATCTTGAAGAACAGGAGGAGAATGAGGTAATCAGTCCCTCAACCTTGAGTCGATGTGGTCGGTCTATCAATTTTGAATAGAATACGGCATATGGGCGGAGAAGGAGCTTATAAACCGTAGGCAGGAGAGGTGCAGCAGAGGTAGGTGGTGTCACATTTGTTCAATGTGGAAGTAGGTCGTGCCCAAGGGTTAGGCAAGCGAAGAATTTCCACGTATTAAGATCCCAAGAAGTTGCAGTGTCTGACAGGATTGTAGATGAATGGTTCAGAGAACCGACATGTTGATAAATTAGACACATGTGCAACTCTTGGGTATTGTAGATGAATGGTTCACAGAACCGACACGTTGATAGATTAGACACATGTGCAACTCTTGAGTATCTTTATTAAGGAAACGTTTCGCCACACAGTGGCTTCATCAGTCCATACCAAGCCACTGTGTGGCGAAACGTTTCCTCAATAAAGATACCCAAGAGTTGCACATGTGTCTAATTTATCAACATGTCGGTTCTCTGAACCATTCATCTACAATCAAGGAGGGATCCTTGCCGAGGAGAAGTGACTATTGGTCTGAGGAATTGGACCTTTTGGTGGTCTTCCTCCAGTCGAACTTAATTACCTCCAATCCTCCACTTCCCTGTCCCATCTTCCCCATCCCTTCTTTCCCATTCCTCCTCTCCCCATCCCTACCCTTTCCCTTTCCTGTTTTCAGCCTCTGGGTCCTTCCCTCAGGCATTCTAGTTCCTATGTTAAGGGAAAGGGTACCGTGGTCCATCCCATTCCGTTGAGGTCCTTGTTGGTAGTGCAGTTTGCCGTGGAGTCTGGATCGTCCATATGGTGCAACGGTTTTCAGATCGTCTGCCTCAAAACAGACCACCTCCGGTCCTGCATCGATACGACCACTATCTTTCTCTGATGACACTGCTTCGAATGCCTCTCACTCTGTTTGGAAAAGACCAAGGAGACACTCTCTCCCTTTACATACTAAGTATCATATTACACAATGGACTAAATCTCTCGGTCTTCAACCGACGTTTTCCACTATCTGATCATAATATCAGCAAGGCACTTCCATGCCATGTTGGTCAAAATATTTCGTTTCATGCTTTCTAGAGTGGTGCATACATCGTCATTGTACAAAATGTTGGTCAAGCTCACAAACTTTCTCTCCTTCCCTCCATAGATGCTATTCATGTAACAATTCAAAAACTCATTTCTTTCAATTCTCGCATTGGTACCGTCGTTCTACCTCATTCCACTGTTCAGCGGGATTTCCAGACATGTGGTGGCGACATTCTGGAGCAACTTGAGCTCCAAGACATCCCAATTCTCAAAGTGGACACCTATGTACTATCTGCCCGCGGGCGGAAACGCTTCCCTTGCAATATAGCTCACTAGGTTTTGATTGTCGTGAGCTTCTGACCTCGGTTTCTATTGAGGGGCACCTGTTACAAGTCCGAAGTTTATCCCTGCACCACAACAGTGTAGAAATTGCTAGCGTTTTGTCTATGCAGCAAAATATTTCAGGTTCATGGAAGAATGCCCAGTCTGTGGTGCCGCTTATTATACCAATACATCTTGTACTCTACCTTCCTCTTGCCTTAATTGTAATGAAGCTCACTCATCTTATTTTCGTCGCTGCCAAGTTTACTTAAATGAACAAGAAATCTGCTGTCTCAGAGAGACAGAAGGCACTACTTACGCCATGGCGGTCTCTCGTCCACGCCTCCAAGGGAGTCTTTCCCATATTTCTTATTCTAGAATTACTAAGAGGCCTCCAACCTCTGGGGTCCCAACTACCGCAGTCTCCACTGTGGTCACATCTTCCACAGTTACATCTAGAGTATCTGACTCTTTTGCAGTCCTGGATTCTAAGGTCCCTACCTCATCACAACATACTCTTCTCAAATCTTCATCTCCTCGCTCACAAGTTTTTGTGTCTAAAAGGTATCACACAGCAGCACCTCCCCTTCCCTCCTCTACTTCTCCAATGTCAAAATCATCCCCAAAGTGTAAATCTCCTTTAACCTCTCCTTCACTGATCCTTCTGGACATTTTTTCCTTTCCAGTCTCTGTACCTAGTTCTTTACTTCATACTAGTCCTGTTAGGAGTGTTTAGGTTCATCCTCCCCCTCGCACAGTCCCCTTCCTCTCCTGTTCCTTCCCAGGTTTCTTCCTCTCCTGTCCCCTCTTGTGCTTCTTCCCAAGCTAACTCTAACCTCTCGTCCCTCCCTTCTTAGGTAACTTTCAGCTTCTCACCTGTGGAAAATACTGTATATTTTCCGAAAATAGTGTTTTTTGCATGTAAATTGATGGAATATATTGTAGGTAATAAAAATTAATTTGTAAATAAATAAAGAACCACCGAAATTGGTGAGCGTCGCTGGGGGAGAGTCACCTTTGTTTTGAATTGACCAAGACAAACGTTATTGAAAATCGGAAGAATTTTCGTCGCTCTATAGGTTATATTGGGTTTAAAACCTCTCAAATAGGAGCCGAAATTGTTGGAATTGCAGTCCTGCAGAACGTGAGAATTAGGCGACTGGACAGGACTCCGTAATTAGATGGAAACAGGATATTACCACAGCTGAGTGATGTCTATTTATGTTGAAATTCTGGCCAGTATTTTCTTCATATTTTAGGCAGGGGGTTTTGTGTATGACACACCGTAATCTCCAGACTAATTGGTGAGTGGTATTAAGATAAATTCTCCTTCAATGTGTATGTATTCATTTTTTAAATTTAATATACAGTCCACATATTTATATTAATGTTTTACCAGAATTCCTGGTGATATATATTTCATTTGAAATTAATATAGGTCCAGAGTGACTTGTGGAGATATAGATTGTAGTAGGTATAGAAGGTGGACATTTTTTTGCGACCTAGGTGTCCTAAAATTCCTGCTTGTCTCTGTAACTTTGATAAAGAATAATTATCTTTGTTACCATTTACTGGTATGTATCTAATGAGATTCATGCAAATAAATTTAATTTTCCACATCACCCTTCCCTTCTATCTCCGATGTCGTCCCACAAACAACTTCCCTGTGTTCCGAAACACTTGAAGCTATCTCCGAATATATTGAGGAGACTAAACCATTGATGGACACTGATCCATCTTCTGTCGCTCCTCTTCACTCTTCTACTCCATCAGCATAACTTTTTTCTTTCCGATCCATCGCTGTTTACTCGTTTTCCGCTGCCTGCACATGTGGACTTTACTAACCCTTCTAGTCCGTAGATACCTACTACTACATATTTCCTGTAGCCTTCTCTTCGCAAATCATGGCTTATTTACAGTGGAATATCCGAGACCTCAGAGGTAACTGGAGTGGGCTTCAGATGTTGCTCTCCCAGTTTTCCCGTGTGTGTTTGTTTACAAGAAGCCAAATTACACTCAACTGTTATCCATCCCGTCTCGGGCTGTGTTTTACATTCATCAGATCCTTTTTCCGATGGAACCCTTAATGAAAGTGCACTTGTATGCACCGGTATACCATACCATCAGATCTTTGTTCATACTTTGCGGCATTACACTGCAGTGTGCATCCACTTGAATAAGTGGTATATAGTCTGTTCTTTGTATTTCTCTCCTCGGACATTATCTATCATAGATGTTGAGTTTCTGGTTTCCTCATTACCACTACTACTTCTGTTATTAGAAGATTTTAATGCTCACCATTTCTTGAACATTAAAATGGTATAAAATACCGACAGGTTGTTAGGTAAGACACATATGCAACAGTTAGGTATCTTTATTATGAAACGTTTCGCCTACACAGTAGGCTTCTTCTTCTGCTTCTATCAACTTTTCTGTACTTGACTGAAGAAGCCTACTGTGTAGGCGAAACGTTTCATAATAAAGATACCTAACTGTTGCATATGTGTCTTACCAAATCACCATTTCTTCTAGGAGTTCTCACTGTGCCTCTTGTGGCATTCAGTTAGAGGCTTTCTTCACTTCTCTCCCCCTCAATGTTTTAAATACAGGTACTCCCACCCATTTTGATCCTTGCACTCAATCTCTTTCTTGCAACGATCTCTCAGTTTGCTCTTCATCAACTGCACTAGATTTTACCTGGTCTGTACTCCCAGATTTGCATGACAGCAGCAATCATTTTCCTATCTTCCTCACATCCCATTCGTAATCTCCACCTCCTCGAAGCCCACGTTGGCAATTTGACCGAGCGAATTTGGACCTGTACTCACGTCAAACTGCTTTTGGTGGGGATCCTTCTTCATCCTCTGTTGATGAGTTGTTATATCTATTTTCGACCTCAGTTTTAATCGCTGCTTCACATTCTATACCCCAAACCTCGGGCAGGCATTCTCAGAACTGCGTGCCTTGGTGGTCTCCTGCTTGTGCTTGTGTGGCACGTTTGAAACGTGCTGCATGAGGCAGATATCGTTACAACAGGACCACAGGCGACTCCTTGATTTTAAGCAGACGAGAGCGGTCACCCGCCTTGTCATCCGTGAAGCTAAACGCACTTGTTGGCAGGATTATGTTTCTACCGTCACTTCGGCTTCCACTATGAGTGCAGCCTGGTAAAAGTACGGAAACTGAGTGGCAAATGCTCTCCAGACCTGGCTCCCGTTCATCGGGTTGCTGGTGTCACTACAGCAAACGCTCTTGAAGTTGCCACTGAAATTAGCAATCATTTTGTCCGTATCTATCATGGGCTCCATCTATGCCTCTCGTTTCTTTCCTCCAAGTCTGCCAAAGTGTTAGAGCCCTTAGACTTTTCTTCTAGCAGAGAAGTCATGTAATGTGCCTTTTACACTTCTGGAACAACACTTTCCGCTTGTCAATCATCGGCAGATGGGCCTGATGGTATTCATATTCGCATGCTCCAGCATTTACATCCATCAGCCCTTGCTGTCCTCTTACGTCTATTTAATCTTATTTGGTAGAAAGGAGTTCTTTCCCAGCTGTGAAAATCTGCCATTGTTCTACTTTTTTATCAACCAGGTACTTCGGGACTTGAATGCCTCTCATATCGTCCCATTGCTCATACCAGTACAGTTTGCAAGGTGATGGAACGTCTGGTAAATAGACGTTTGATATGGTATTTAGAGACGCACAATAGTCTCTCCACTAGTCAATATGGCTTTCGTAAGAGCCGTTCTACTACTGATCTCTTACTCCATTTAGATATGTATCTAAACGGGGAAGGCGTATGACACTACTTGGAGATATGACATCTTGGCTCAAGCTCATTCCTTAGGCCTCAGAGGCAATCTGCCATTTTTTTCTTAAGAACTTCTTATCTGAGAGACATTTCTGTGTTCGGGTTAATAATCTACTTTTCCTGGACTTTGTCCAAGCTGAAGGTGTCCCCCAGGGATGTGTCCTTAGCACACTTTTTCTCCTTGCTATAAATGATCTGGCACCTGTTCTTCCATCTAATATTTGGTCATAACTCTATGTTGAAGACTTCGCTATAGCTTGTGGATGTGCTGACCCTCGCTTCATTGCAATTTCTCTTCAGAATGCTGTCAACAATGTTTCCAATTGGTCCACTACTCATGGGTTTAAATTTTCTGGTACTAATCCACACCAAATTACTTTCATTAGACGTTCTATCGTCCCTCATACTCCATTGTACCTGTATGGCTCGTGTATCCCTGAACATGATACAGTCAGGTTTCTCGGCTTTCTGATTGACGATCAGTTATCCTGGAAACCTCACATTAACTCCCTGAAGGCAACTTGTCAGAGCCGGCTGAGCCTCCTTAAAATCCTCGCTCATCTTTTATGGGGGCTAATCATCGAACTCTCCTTCGACTGCTTTCAGCCCTGATTTTATTGAAACTAGATTAAGGCGACCAGATATATTCAGCGGCCTCTCCTGCAACTCTTTCATCCATCACCAGGGACTGCGTTTATGCCTAGGAGCTTTTCATTCTTCACCTGTTGAGTCTATATGCAGAGGCGAGTATTCCATCCTTGAACGATCGCCGTGATGTAATTGCCTCCGTTCTCATAACCTTCGTAATCCTTCCATATACAGGATAGTAACGGACGTTAGTAGAGGTCCATTGTTTGTTCATCGCCCCTGTTTAATCCGTCCCTTTTCTCTTCGTCTACATTCTCTCTTGTCTAATCTTCAGTTTGCCCCTTTATGTGTTCATCTAGCATCTAACTTTTTCCTTACCCCTTGGGAGGTTCCGACACTTTGTCTGCTCTTTCCCACTACCATGCGCGAAAGCCAAAATACCTACAGTTGTTTCTCGCTCTCTTTTTCTTAATCACTTCCGGTCTCATTATCATGTCGTCGCAGTGTACACTGATGATTCGAAATCTTCTGATGGTGTCGGGTTTACATCAGTGTTTCCGGACAGCGTAGTGCAAGGGCATTTATTAGACTCAGCCCGCACTTTTATGCAATTCTTGTAGCAATTATCAGTATTGCATCTATGCCTGTTTAATAACAAGCTATTAAAAAATAATTCACCTCAGTCTCTGGTTCTCAGCATACAACTATGGTTACACCGCATTTCTAGCAAAAACAATGATGTCGTTTTCTGTTGGGTCCCCGGTCATGTTGACTTCAGGGCAATGAACACGCAGACACTTGTGCGGTCTTTGCATCAGGCACACTTGGCTTACTCACGGGTATCTCATGGAGAGGCGCCCTGTTCCACTCTGTGAGAATTGTCAGGTTCCAATTTCGGTTGGCCATATTCTATTGGACTATCTGTTCTAACAACGAGCACGCAGAATTTACCCCCCTACAGCGTCATCACTCTAACGCGATGACGGACCTGCTTTTGACTCGGACTCCCTCGTTGACTTTTTGACAGCAACTTTTGATACTTCGTTTAACACTCCTCACAACCCCTTTATATTTCTACGTCTGTTCTCCTCTCCATCCTAGCTGCTCCTTGATGCAACGAAACCCCTGCCCTTCAGTACTGTTTGACCCTAGTAGGTTAAGCGCTTGGTTTTAATTTTAATAATTCGCCCAAGGTCTGAATTTATCGACCTTGGGCGAAACATTGTAATAAAAGGATTCTCCGCTGCTACCAGTTTTTTATTCACCCTTATCGGATTTTGTCGTTGTCTATCGTTGCAGAGAACTGCGGTACTGATTCTTCGGTCTTAACTGGGAAGCGTGAGTAATTTCCGGAGAAGGTGATGGATGCGAATCCAAAGCAAAAATAAGGAATGGCCTTAACATATGTTCGTATGTCATTTGTATTTTCATGGGAAGGGGAAGGTCTCGCTTACCGCAGGTAGTTGAAAGTGTTAATTAACTACGTCTAACGAAATGTGAAATTCCACTAAAAGTGATTAAATTTACGTAAACTTCATGTTTTTATCCCTGCGAGACTGCACTATATAACGTCTTTCAGCTGCAACCTAACAGGCTCATCACTCTTCACTAAATTTAACATAAACCCAGTCACGTTAAACTAAAAACAAAATAAGCTTTTAATTCAGTGAATAAAAAGCTAGTATAAATTGAGCAATTAGAAAAGTTTTGGGGAAAATAAACGGAACTGTACTTTTCATTAGGACTCTGTTGCACCCCCTGCAACGACATCTCGCGCCCCCAGGTTGGGAACCCTTGGTTTAAACTTTCAAGTGTCAAAAGTCGTCCGCCCACAACAGTTTTCTGCCTCTCACACGTGCATTTCCTTCTTAAATTGAGTACACTGTGGCGTAGACCTTTTATGAACGAAAATAATTATAATAATGTTATCATTTGAAAATAATGCCAGATGTTCCTCTTTTATTACGAAAATTAAATTTCCAAATTCAAAAATGAACTGTAAATACTTTGATGCTATGGCCATATGTTGGTGTGTATGACCATGTGGCGGTGTTTATGATCATGTGGTCTTGTTTATGGTCATGTGGCGGTGTTTATGATCATGTGGTCTTGTTTATGGTCATGTGGCGGTGTTGATGACCATGTGGTCTTGTTTATGGTCATGTGGTGGTGTTTATGATCATGTGGTCTTGTTTATGGTCATGTGGCGGTGTTTATGATCATGTGGTCTTGTTTATGGTCATGTGGCGGTGTTTATGATCATGTGGTCTTGTTTATGGTCATGTGGCGGTGTTTATGATCACGTGGTCTTGTTTATGGTCATGTGGCGGTGTTGATGACCATGTGGTGGCATTTGTTTGTGATCTTTTGGGATGATTATGTTCGTAGTGTTTACATCTTTGTGTGAGTGTCCATTACATTTTTAGATATAATTTCACACACAATATTTGTTGTGAAACTGTGCTATATTTTTTCACACATTCAGTATTTAGATTTCAGGCAAAGTGCTTTTAATAGCAAAGAAGAAGAGTGATAAAGTCTGAGACTCCTCATTAAACCAAGTCTACTGACTGCAGCCGAGCTCGTCCTGAGGAAGGATAATGTGAAGAAGCTCTCGCACATCCCTGTCGAAAGACACCGTCCACAAAAGATTGGTGATGTTTCTCAAGACAATAATGATCGAGTCATCAACCTGATACGGACCTCTTCTGTGTTCTTAATGCAATGGGCTGAAACGACAGACGTGGATCAGTGTTCTCTGCTGCTGATGTCAGTTTTTTTCTTGTCAGGCGACAGTTTGAAGGAAGAAATACTATTTTTTTTCATTCCCTATCAACTTCTACAGCTGCAATAGAGTTCTTTGAAGTGGTATCGAATACCTTTTAGGAAAATCGCCTTTCGTGCGACTCGCTGGTAGGAGTTTGTACATAGGGAGCTCCAGCCAAGCTTGGTTCACATTCCGGTCTCGTGAATAAGGTGGAATAATTGAGTCCCTTTGTTACTGTTACGCATTACATCATTCAGCGAGAGGCTTTAGCATCCTAGACTCTACCCGTTGAAATGAGAGATGTTCTGAACCTAGCCATCAAGGCAGTGAAAGTTATCAAAATTAGAGTCTTAAACAATTTCCTATTCAAAGACCTGTGTAAGGACATAGACTCTGACCATAATGTCTTGCGTATGCACATAAATCTGCGATCGCTCTAGAAGGAAAACATGCTCTAGCGACTTTACGAACTGAGAGAAGAAGTGGGAGTATTTCTAGAGTTGCAGAAGACAGATCTCAAGAAACTACAAGAGAAGAACATTAACATCACTACGTAATGCAATACCATTCGAGGTTTTGTGGAAGAAAACATCTGGAAAAGCCGAACATAGGATGGAAACACAGCCTGTTTCGTAAACTTGGATTCCGTCGTCTCGCCTCGTCAGTTCGATCCCAGGTTAAAACAAACATGTCTTTGCTCATCTGACTGAGCTTAAAGTTACTTTCCTGATTTGGACAAAAACACGAGGCCTGGAAATTTATCAGAAACAGCCTCCAGTGTGAGGTAGCTAATACTTCAGACGAAGTTTAACTCCTAGACTGAGGAAGACATCAAAACTCTGGAAACGGAGATGTTCTAGGTAAAATACCGTCATGTTCACCAACTGGTCTCACTTCAAGCCGTACGGATTTTGACGATATTTTGGATTCACGTAACTTTGCGAGGCTGCATTTTCTGTTCTGGTTACTGTGAAGACCGAATACAGTAGCAGACTGAGCCTTGTTCTGTACTCTCTCTCTCTCTCTCTCTCTCTCTCTCTCTCTCTCTCTCTCTCTCTCTCTCTCTCTCTCTCTCTCTCTCTCTCTCTCTCTCTCTCTCAGTACTCATGTATTCTGGATCAGTAGATCAGAAGCAGCGTCTCGAATCTCACTAAACGTGTTCTCACTTTATATATTGTGTATTTGCAATTTTCTCTTTAAACAGACTGTACTGAATAGTAAAAAAATAAAGCTAAGAACGAAAATTAGTTTCTCAGTTTTCCAATTTCAATAAAGAGGATTTATTTTTAAGTTTCACATTTAGACTCTTATGTGAGGGAAGAATAGGGTCGTAAAGATGAGAACCAACTGCAGTAGACGGGCACGACCCAAAATAGGCTAAGTGCCACTAACCTAGCCTGTACCACTTATCATAATTATGTTACTTATTATATGATCTGAGCAAACACCTGTCAACCATGGACTGTTTAGCATTTTCGTGTGAATATTATGGTATACAATATGGACAAGTTGATACGTAAGACACATGTGCAACAGTTAGGTATCTTTATTCTGAAAAGTTTCGCATACACCTGCACAGTAGGTTTCTTCGGTCGAATACAGAAGCAGCAGATATGCCAAGACGATTTAATCAGTATACCACCGTCGAAGACGTAGTTTTGAGATGCTCAGTCCCATCTCAAAACTATGTTTTCAAGAGTGATGGACTGATTACATCGTTTTTCATCTCTACTGCTTTTGCTACCTCCTCTGTATTCTACTGAAGAAGCCTACTGTGAAAGCAAAACGTTTCGTAATAAAGATGCCTAACTGTTGCACACGTCTTGTTAGAATTTTTATAATAATTTGTGTGGACTTTGTGAGTGTATATTGCAGTGATATTTTATAATAGTGAGGAAGCTTTCAAAGGCAGAATTTATATTACCGTTCATACATAATTTCCTTTCCTGATGTGTTTGATAAATAGCTTTGATTAATTGTTGATTGAGCATCAGTTTTGAATCTATAAATAATTTTGGGATGCACGAAGTGGGTTCGTTGAAATTTTAATGATAAAAACTTAAGGTATGATCATTTGTTGGATCGTCGATTATCCCTGAGATGAGAGTTGCTATCATGTTCAGGCATGATCTAGAGCTGAAGCTGGTATCTCAGTGATTCAAGTTAGTTTGGTAATCGAACTTATAAGTAGGCAAGAATTCATGCTATTGTGATGCTTGAAATTATTTGGCGTACAGACATTAATATTGATTTCTTCAGCTTTTATTAAGTGGTTTTTATCGAGTTTGTTATCACGTTACTGAGGTTGTTACTGAAGTTCTGCAAACTGGTGTGAGAGATTCTGTAAATTACTTCATAACTTAATTATTGTTGTTGGTGGTGACTTGAACAAATATATGTTCACACATCAACTTCGGGCTGAGGGACTGAATACCTCAAGCTCCTCTGCATCTTCCACCTTTCTCTGCATTGGACTGAAGAAGCCACTGGCTGGAGAAACGTTTACAGAATAAAGATACCCAAATATTGCACAAGCGTCTTATCGACTACAATAGTGCCATTCAGGAAGGGAGGTAGTGAGGCGTGTCTCTAAGTGCGGCTGTACGTCCTAGTGTGTTTTTGACTAGTAATTTATTTTGTGAGTTCCTTCATCAGTACTTCTATCCTTTTTCTTCCGAAGACTAAAAATATGACACAAAGCATAAAACTCTAAACAATGTTAGATATACTTTCCATAGTATGGATGGCTGATTACCTGAGGGAGGATCCAACCTCCACCACTATTTGCACTGAATAACCCATAAGAATTTATCTCTTCACATAAATTAAAGTAAATTATAAACTTATGCAACTTGACCATGAACATGACCGGAGTAACACTATCATTTAATATAGTTTTAAAGTGAGTAATGGAACGTGTAAATGAGTATGACGGCAATTGCATCTCATCAGTCACTTGTGTTTACTGCAATTACGTTATCAAGAAAACAAATGCATATAAATTAGGCTGAGAGACGCTGACAATAGCAGCCACAAGACTTCATCGTCAACTTGAAGGCAACAAAACATTAGTTAATAACAGTTTCTGTAACATCGCATAAATAATGCATGACATTACACTTCCACTGGCTACCCGACTTTCATCATTTCTCCCACCAAGGTAAAGGATGATCTTTAAGTCTGAAGAGAAATTCTGTGACTTGCTTCATCTTCCCCTGAGAACTGTGTCAATAACACGATGTATCGCCAACATGAATAATTCCAATGTCGCACAAGACAGCTGAATGTTATTGCTAGAGCCAAATGCACGCGCGCACACACTGAAAATATAAATAAATATATATATATATATATATATATATATATATATAATATATATATATATATATATATATATATATATATATAATGTCGTGCCGAATAGGCAGAACTTGCGATCTTGGCTTAAATAGCAACGCTCATCTTGCCATATAGGACAAGTGAAAATTTGTGTATGCAATAATTTCGCCAAAATCATTCTGAACCTAACGAAAAAAATATATTTGATTGTGTTTGTTTAGTACTAAATTATTGTAAACGTATTTAAAATATATTTAGTTGAGTTAGGCTAAAATAAATTGCTCTTGTTATAATAAGGTTAGGTAAGTTTTCTAAGATTCTTTTGGTGCAAAATTAAAAATTTTTACATTAACATTAATGAAAAAAATATATCTTTAAACGTATAAGAGAAAATTTCAGAAAGGACTTAATTTTAAATGAGTTCTTGCTAATTGACCAGTTTTACATATTCGGCACGACATATATATATATATATATATATCGTCTTCAGCAAATACATGGATGAGAGAACATTTGCTACAAATTATCGGGCACTAAATTTACATGAGCAAGTTTAGTGTTTCAGATGACGTGCTTGGTGCTTGAAAATCTTCATATGCTGGTAGGTGATGTGGCTTATCTGAAACTTTAGTTAAAATGGGGTGAGGTGAGATGTCTGAATCCCAATCTGACCTCCAGTGACCCTTTGCAGTATTAAATTTAGTAATAGTCAATGTGCTACGATTCTGTAATTTTCCTTTTGTAATTATATCTTATTTTATTGCAAAACAGTCGCAGACAGGTGAGCCACAGGGAGTGGAAATCGTCAGCTCAAGTACTTTCACACGTCTCCGTGCGTTATCACGAGTTAGGCAATGTTGCAAGGGTAACAACAGGAGAAATGAGGGAAAGTTTTCTCCGAGTAGGGTAGCGTGGTGACTGGCTGGTGTCACCACCACTTGGACCACTCTTTTACTAATCACTGTTTCATAGATGCAGTTACTCGTCAAACTATCGTACATATCACCGTTGCGCTGTTACAATTACTCACGACACTGTGTTACCAATTATCACTGATGCAGTGACATTACAGTTATGAATAACTGTTGCACTGTTATAGTTACGACACTCACTAGTTACCAGTTGCAAACCCACACAACACATCAGTGTCACGATACCTATGATTATCACAGCTACAGCTTCACTGGAGGCATTTTCATTAATTATCATCGCTGCAAACCTTACGAGAGTAAGGTTCGCAACGTTGGTAATTGTCACGATACCACTAGATATAATACTCCACTGTCACCATTTTCACACGACACACAGTGTTGCTCCTAAGAGACAGTGGGAGAGTCGTATGTCTGCTAGTTCCTTGTTGTCTGCTCACGAGTCCTCGATGACTTAGCTCTAGGTTGGATAGGAAATATAGTTTAAAGCCTGTCGACTACGCAAGGGCCATCAAGGCAGCACGTTAACTGTACCACACCAGTCACGGATGCTGTCACCTAAAATATATATTAAACTCTTATCATCTGTACACTGAAAGATATACACTTGCTGGAATCGATTCTTTATTTTTTGTCTTTATGTGGGAATGTGCAAATATTGTCATGTTCATCAAGTTAAGCTCACAGCCCCGTAACAAAGTATGGTAACGGGAGCTCCACTCTTCCCCATGACTGCGTTTTTAATCCATTGTTTAAATATTTCGTTCTCTCTTTTCTGCTACGCAACGTCTTCTACAACCTTGACCTCCGCGGGGTAAATAATCCAATGAATGAACAGGAAGGAAGGATCTAGTAGGAGGATGAGTAGGGATATTATAAATACAAATTTGGTGAGAGGCAATGTTATACAGAGTAGAAAGGATTCCATGTTTATTTCATTACACATCGACACATCAACATTAGTTTGCATACAAACATAATGCCAAGTACACACATGCATATTCCCCCATATGCATGCTATCATGATACTTTTATATTTCTGAGAGAAATGTTTTAACAGTTGAGTGATAATACTTCGCACGTCAGGCAGCCGTACCCAGAGGGTCATATTGTCCCCGGCAGAGCTTAACTTGGCAATTTGTCAAGACCCTGGAGACATAAACACTTGAAAGTCTCTCTTGTATTTGATTTATATGTGCAGTGGTAACAGGTACAAGAGTGTGTTGGGAAATAAATCGTTAGAGGGATGGAGGCGCAGAGATGGTTGCGCAAACATGAGGGCGTAGAGACGGACATGAAGACGCAGGTACAGAGACGGGGACCGCAGAGGCGAAGACGCAGAGAAAAAAAAACAGCAGAGAAAAAGGAGCAGAGACGGACATACATACATTGACGCACATGTCAAGGAATTTATGAAGACACGAAACAGTCATACAGAGACCAAATAACAGAAATTAATCATGAAACTTACATCTTATATCCACATATCAGACATAGACAGATATACACCACAGCACCGTATCATCCTTTGCGGATGATACTAGGATCTGCATGAGGCTGTCATCTGCTGAGGACGAGGTTAACCTCCAAGAAGATATAAACAAAGTTTTCCAGTGGGTAACGGTAAACAATATGATCAATGAGGACCAATTTCAACTACTCCGTTATGGAAAACTGGAGGAGGTAATAATAAGTAGAACAGAGTATACTACAGACTCTGGCCATACAATAGAGCGGAAAAAATAATGTAAGGGACCTGGGAGTAGTAATGTCTGAGGATCTCACTTTCAAGGATCACAACAGTGCCACGATCGCACGTGCAAAAAAAAAATGATAGGATGGATAATGAGAACGTTCAAAACGAGAGATGCCAAGCCCATGATGATCCTTTTCAAATCGCTTGTTCTCTCTAGACTGGAATACTACTGTACATTAACGTCTCCATTCAAAGCAGGTGAAATCGCAGATTTAGAGAGTGTACTGCACGTATAAGTTCTGTCAAGCACCTTAGCTACTGGGAACGCTTGGAAGTACTTGACTTGTACTCGTTGGAATGCAGGAGGGAGATATATATCATAATCTACACTTGGAAAATCCTGGAAGGAATGGTCCCAAATCTGCACACAGAAATCACTCCCTACGAAAGTAAAAGACTGGGCAGGCGATGCAAAATGCCCCCAATTAAAAGTAGGGTACATTAAGGGAAAACACCATAAGTGTCCGGGCCCCAAGACTGTTCAACAGCCTCCCATCAAGCATTAGGGAAATTGCCAATAAACCCCTGGCTGCCTTCATGAGAGAGCTGGACAGATACCTAAAGTCAGTGCAGGATCAGCCGTGCTGTGGCTCGTACGTTGGACTGCGTGCGGCCAGCAGCAACAGCCTAGTTCATCAGGCCCTGATCCATCGGGAGGCCTGGTCATGGACCGGGCCGCAGGGGCGTTGATCCCCGGAATAATCTCCAGGTAACCTCCAGGTAACATTCATATATACATACATTGATATATAATGTTCTAATTAACGTTTAGGATGCATCATGAGACTCTGACCGCGGGTTCAAATCCCGCCTGTGGTATGGTTTGTTTACACGTGAACCTGCCAGAGGTGCTGTTACCTCTTGCCAGGTAACACCGTGTACCTGCCAGAGGTGCTGTTACCTCTTGCCAAGCACCACCGTGAACCTGCCAGAGGTGCTGTTACCTTTTGCCAGGCACCACAGTGTACCTGCCAGAGGTGCTGTTACCTCTTGCCAGGCACCACCGTGTACCTGCCAGAGGTGCTGTTACCTCTTGCCAAGCACCACCGTGAACCTGCCAGAGGTGCTGTTACCTCTTGTCAGGTACCACAGTGTACCTGCCAGAGGCGCTGTTACCTCTTGCCAAGCACCACCGTGAACCTGCCAGAGGTGCTGTCACCTCTTGCCAGGCACCACCGTGTACCTGCCAGAGGCGCTGTTACCTCTTGCCAAGCACCACTGTGAACCTGCCAGAGGTGCTGTTACCTCTTGCCAGGCACCACTGTGTACCTACCAGAGGTGCTATTACCTCTTGCCAGGTACCACCGTGTACCTGCCAGAGGCGCTGTTATCTCTTGCCAAGCACCACTGTGAACCTGCCAGAGGTGCTATTACCTCTTGCCAGGCACCACTGTGTACCTGCCAGAGGTGCTATTACCTCTTGCCAGGTAGCACCGTGTACCTGCCAGAGGCGCTGTTACCTCTTGCCAAGCACCACTGTGAACCTGCCAGAGGTGCTGTTACCTCTTGCCAGGCACCACCGTGTACCTGCCAGAGGCGCTGTTACCTCTTGCCAAGCACCACTGTGAACCTGCCAGAGGTGCTGTTACCTCTTGCCAGGCACCACTGTGTACCTGCCAGAGGTGCTATTACCTCTTGCCAGGTAGCACCGTGTACCTGCCAGAGGCGCTGTTACCTCTTGCCAAGCACCACTGTGAACCTGCCAGAGGTGCTGTTACCTCTTGCCAGGCACCACCGTGTACCTGAAAGAGGTGCTATTACCTCTTGCCAGGTAGCACCGTGTACCTGCCAGAGGTGCTATTACCTCTTGCCAGGTAGCACCGTGTACCTGCCAGAGGCGCTGTTACCTCTTGCCAAGCACCACTGTGAACCTGCCAGAGGTGCTGTTACCTCTTGCCAGGCACCACTGTGTACCTGCCAGAGGTGCTATTACCTCTTGCCAGGTAGCCCCGTGTACCTGCCAGAGGCGTTGTTACCTCTTGCCAAGCACCACTGTGAACCTGCCAGAGGTGCTGTTACCTCTTGCCAGGCACCACTGTGTACCTGCCAGAGGTGCTATTACCTCTTGCCAGGTACCACCGTGTACCTGCCAGAGGCGCTGTTATCTCTTGCCAAGCACCACTGTGAACCTGCCAGAGGTGCTATTACCTCTTGCCAGGCACCACTGTGTACCTGCCAGAGGTGCTATTACCTCTTGCCAGGTAGCACCGTGTACCTGCCAGAGGAGCTGTTACCTCTTGCCAAGCACCACTGTGAACCTGCCAGAGGTGCTGTTACCTCTTGCCAGGCACCACTGTGTACCTGCCAGAGGTGCTATTACCTTTTGCCAGGCACCACCGTGTACCTGCCAGAGGCGCTGTTACCTCTTGCCAAGCACCACTGTGAACCTGCCAGAGGTGCTGTTACCTCTTGCCAGGCACCACTGTGTACCTGCCAGAGGTGCTATTACCTCTTGCCAGGTAGCACCGTGTACCTGCCAGAGGCGCTGTTATCTCTTGCCAAGCACCACTGTGAACCTGCCAGAGGTGCTGTTACCTCTTGCCAGGCACCACCGTGTACCTGAAAGAGGTGCTATTACCTCTTGCCAGGTAGCACCGTGTACCTGCCAGAGGTGCTATTACCTCTTGCCAGGTAGCACCGTGTACCTGCCAGAGGCGCTGTTACCTCTTTTCAAGCACCACTGTGAACCTGCCAGAGGTGCTGTTACCTCTTGCCAGGCACCACTGTGTACCTGCCAGAGGTGCTATTACCTTTTGCCAGGCACCACCGTGTACCTGCCAGAGGCGCTGTTACCTATTGCCAAGCACCACTGTGAACCTGCCAGAGGTGCTGTTACCTCTTGCCAGGCACCACTGTGTACCTGCCAGAGGTGCTATTACCTCTTGCCAGGTAGCACCGTGTACCTGCCAGAGGCGCTGTTACCTCTTGCCAAGCACCACTGTGAACCTGCCAGAGGTGCTGTTACCTCTTGCCAGGCACCACCGTGTACCTGAAAGAGGTGCTATTACCTCTTGCCAGGTAGCACCGTGTACCTGCCAGAGGTGCTATTACCTCTTGCCAGGTAGCACCGTGTACCTGCCAGAGGCGCTATTACCTCTTGCCAGGTAGCACCGTGTACCTGCAAGAGGTGCTGTTACCTCTTGCCAAGCACTACCGTGTGCCTGCCAGAGATGTCAGTTGGCGAGGCTTTCACATTATTAACAGCTTGTAGATGTATAGTTAAGCATCTCTTCTCAAAATAGCTCTACGAAATTAAAGAATTGTCTAAAGAATTGCCCAAATGTATTTTAAATTAGCTCAAGATGTCGAAAGAACCGCAAGCCAGTATTTAGTAGGAAGGACCATTAACAGTATCCTAATTCGCTATTTAAGAACATAAGAAGGAAGGAACACTGCAGCAGGCCTATTGACCCATGCGAAGCAGGTCCATGTCCCCCCCCCTCCGAATTAGCCCAATGACTCACATAGTCAGGTCACTTCCACTTAAGGAACGAACGAACGAAAGTTCAGGTAAGATCCCAAGTGGGATGAGAGGAGAAGACAGGACAGACGAAGAATAGTGCTGGAGAGGAGTGTTCTTAGTCGTAGAAATAGAGCCAGGGCTTAACCCAGCAGCGAAGGCGATCGTTGGACAGAAATAATAATAATAATAATAATTATATTTCAGCTTAATACAATGTACAGAAATGGGTGATATTTAGTTGTGCATGCAGGAAGCCCATAGATATGCCGAGTATTTCGGGCAAAAGAGTGATAGAAGCTCAATCTTCTGTCCGTTAAACAGACAAAGCTCAAAAGTGTGGAATAAACTAGCGTACAGTAGATTTATATCAGTAATGAATGATAAATAGGTGCAGAGTAAATAAATCATGATTACCTGCTTTATCAAGTTTAACTCAACCAATGCCTGGCAGGGCCAGTTTCAGCCAATAGTGACGGCCAGCAGCTGCAAGTTTCAGTTTGATCATGTTAAGTCTGAAGAAGTAGTGTGCATAACTGTGATTTGCTGTTTAGAGCTGTAAAATCATGAAACTTTCTGCCTAATACAAGGCAGGGGAGGGCAAGTTCAGGGACCAATCACTAGCTGTCAGCCAGTCGTAGGGAACACAACAAAACACTGTAAAGTGATCAGCACATTGGTGCTGGGACAACCGATTCTCGCATCACCCTAAGGAGAGAAGGAAGGATATTACTTACAGTTGATTGTCACTCATTGTTCCTCGTTGTCACTTTGTTGGTTTGTCACTGGGTAGCCAGGCGAGAGCTAGTGGAATTAACCAGTACCAGTTGTAGCAGTGATAATCTGTGGTGCCATGTCTGTCGCGTTGCATGCAATAGCAGCAATGGTTAACAGTGAGGTGTCCTGAAATGCTACGTCATTATTTACCTGAGGTACAGTGCATTCAGGATGCCAACTGGAGATATAACACTGCTGTGCAAAACATTTACGGAAAAATAAACCTACAATACAGAAATAAAAAAAAAATAGAAAATGGTCAAATGAAATGAGTTTTAATTTTAACAAGACATTTATTTAAAAGAAAAAAACCAAATTAAAAAAAAAATAATAAGCGGACTAAGTCCTCAACCACAGGAGCAATCACACAAGTCGAGATGTAAAGGAGACAACAGAAGCAGTCTCTCCAAAAGGTGAAGCATCTCGGTATTATAGGGTAGATTTAAGAGTACCAGGTTGAGTCACAGGGAGGTCATAGATAAGTTGAGTGAAAGATGACTCTTTTAAACAAATGGTTGACAAGGAAGTGGTTATCTCATGGGCATTCACCCATTTCAAGGATAAGGGAAGTCCTAGATCACATGCATTAACCACATATGCATTTAGCGTAAAAGAAAATCGTCTTTCCGTCCAGCTCTCACTCCCATGGCAAGCCAAACCAAGAACTGAGGAGCGAACTGCTGGGCGGGTCTAGGTAGAGGGAGGAGTCAGAGAGCACCTTCCTTGTAGAAAATGAGGAAAAGAATAAGGAAAACCCCTAAGAATAAGAAGGAAAGACGACAAAGACGAAACATAGACAAATTAAAGTTCTCTTCTTTCTAGATGGCGCCACATACGGTCTCTCCAGAGAAAAAACTGAAGACCCTAACAGTCATACTACAGTCAAACGATTTAAACAAACATCGTCTACAGTAAACTACGCCCTCACTGCGTCAGCCAAATAAAGCAATCAATGTGAATTATTAACTGCATGTTTGTTTGAGCTCGCCATCTCCCCCTCTCTTTTTCTTTCTCTCTAAGCGCTAGACACACAACCCAGCTGAAACGAATCAAAATTATCTAAACTAGTTCCCAGTAGATACACCTTAAATGACTAATATACGTTAGAAGTGTCCAGTCAATTAGTGTATATGTGTAATAGAAACTTATAACAAGTAAAGAACTAGTGCACAGCAGAAAAAAAGCATTCGAAGTGTATAATAAACTAGTATGAAAGAGAGGAAGAGCACGAGTGGCCTAAAGTGCTCAGAATAAAGAAATAATACAAAGACTTGGTATTGATAATAACGGAAGTTTTTGAATTAGAGAAAGTTATTAAAGAAATTTGACTGCAGTATTTCTTAATGAATTTTGGAGAGGTTGGGAAATAAAAGATAAAGAATCTAATACAAAGTGAGAGTTTAATTTGGGAGGGTATGTAAAAGAAAGAAAGTAAAAGTGAATATAGGAAGAAGGAAGATGATAAGGATAAAAAAAATATTTAGGTAATGAAAAACCGAATATCAAATAGGAAGGCGGGAATATGCAGGAAGTAAATGTGTTCAGACATTAGGAGGAAGACATGTCAGCAGACGGGTCTATGAAAGATGAACTGTACTACCTGGAGTCTATCTGGAGGACGTTCTGGGAGTCGACGCCCCCGCAGCCCAGTCCTTGACCAGGCCTCCCGGTGGATCAGGGCCTGATCAACCAGGCTGTTCTGTTTCTGCTGGCAGCATTAAAGTGTTTGTGAAGAAAACGTTATTCATGGAGGTAAAAAGAGGAATGTATGACATTATAGTGATGTGTTTGAGGGCAATGTGTGGTGCAAATATTATACACAGAATTCATAGTCTGGAGATTAGGAAGTGCAGGATTACTAATATTATCCAGAGAGCTGAGGAGGGGTTGTTGAGGTGGTTTGGACATTTAGAGAGGATGGAGTTGAAATAGGAAGATTTCGTGGGTGTATAAATCTATAGTGAAGGCTAGGTGGGGTACGGGTCGTCCTAGGAAAGGTTGGAGGGAGGAGGTAAAGGAAGTTCTGTATACGAGAAGCTTGATTTAACCAACAGGCATGTATGAGCGTTTTAGACAGGAATGGAGGCAAGTGGTTTTCCTGATTTGCTGTTGGAGAGTGAGCGAGGTAACATGTGTGAAGGGATTCAGGAAAACAGGTTAGCCAGAGTTAAGTGGTGGAGGTGAGAAGTACAGTGCCTGCGCTCTGAAGGAAGACTGGAGATATTTACAGTTTGGAGGAACATCTGAACTATAGCACAGGCGCACCTCTGGCAAGACAGTGATGGAGTGAGTGATGGTAAAAGTGTTTCTTCCTTTTCAGATCACTCTACACCAGTGGCAGTCGGCCGCTGTGTTAAAAAAAAAAATATTTCGTTCGGTAAACTCTTAGTCTTAACGATACCTTATGAGGCCATTCATAATATCAATACATACAGTGAATTCAGTGAACTTTTTCAGCAATGATATTGTAAAATTAGCTTCTGCTTGATGTAATTTGCTGTAGAAATGTACGAATGTAATTGCTAGAAATACGTAAGCAAATGCATCAATGAAAGATGTTCATCAAGTCATCTGCAGCGTCTCGACACTCACAGCCTCTCATAAAAAAAAATATTTATTGATACTCCGTACCATGATATATGATTTTCTTAATTAATTGTGACAGTTCAATCTAAATTTGACAGAAGGAAAATTTGAAAATAAGGAACATTATTCATGGAAACATGCGCGCGCGCGCGCACACACACACACAGCGACCAATAAAGAGGCTGGGCCAGGAGCTAGGACTCGACCCCTGCAACCCCAACTAGGTGAGTACACATACACACACACACACACACACACACACACACGCACACACACACACACGCACACACACACACACACACACACACACACACACACACGCACACACACACACACACAAGCGCTCTGTATACCTCTAACAACAATCTTCAACACATCTATCGAAACAGGGCGATTACCTGAGTTATGGAAGACATTAAATGTTGTCCCAATTTTTAAAAAAACAAGACTGACACGAAGCATTAAACTACAGACTAGTGTCACTAACATGTACAGTATACAGTATGAACAAGATTATCAGGAGAAGAGTAGTGGAACGCCTAGAAACGAATGAGATTATCAACGACAGCCAGCACAGTTTCAGGGACTGGAAATCCTGTGTCACAAACCTACTAGAGTTCTATGACAGGATGACAGCAGTAAGGCAAGAAATTAGAGAAAGTGCAAAGGTTTGCATCAAGACTAGTCCCGGAGCTAAGGGGCATGTCCTACGAGGTTAAGGGAAATCGACCTGACGACACTGGAGGACAGGAGAGATAGGGGGTATATAATAACGATAACAAGGCAACAAGGCAAACCCTAACAATAGGGAAGGGGGGGGAAAGGGTTGGCTTGTATGTCACAGAATCGCTCATTTGCTCAGAACTACTAAACACCTCAAATGATGTAGTTGAAGTTTTGCCAGTAAAGATTGAATACCAAAACCTTGTCATTGTGGTTGTATACAAATCTTGGGATGCAACTTACCAGCTGTTCCAGGAACAGCTTTTGAAAACTGACCACTGTATGGAAAATCTCCCAACTCCAGCCCCAAACATCTTGGTACTGGGAGATTTCAACTTGAGACACCTGAAATGGAGGAGTGTAGCAAATAATATTTTAGGAGAGATCACCCCAGGAGGCAGCTCAGATGAAAATTCACACATACACGAGCTATTAAATCTCTGCACCAAATTCACCTTAAACCAGCAAATATTAGAGCCTACAAGACTAGAAAATACGCTGGGCCTTATCTTCACTAACAACGACGATCTGATACGTAATATAACCGTATCACAGACAATACACTCAGATCACAACATAATAGAGGTACAGACATGTATGCACAGGGCTCATGACCAGCAAAATGTGATCAGTCAAGAGGGTGTCTTCACAAAATTCAACTTCAATAACTAAAACATATAATGGGAACACGTCAACCATGTCCTCAATGAAACAAGCTGGGAAGATATCCTAAACAACACGGATCCGAACCTTTGCCTAGAAAAGATTAACTGTGTGGGTCTTGAGGTTAGCTCAAGGCAAGTTTCATTAAGAAAAAGAAAAAGATGTGAACTGGTCAGTGAAATAGCAAATATCGAACTTAAGCTGAAGGAATCTTAAAGGAGACAGAAATCTTAGGGAGACCTAAAAGCCGTAAAGGAAACTGAAAAAAAAATACTTCTTCTCTTATGCCAAAACTAAGGGAAAAACAACATCTAGTATTGGGTCCCTGCTTAGGCGAGATGGGACATACACAGATGACAGCAAAGAAATGAGTGAGATACTAAAGTCCCTATACAACTCAGCGTTTAGCGAGCCGCTGCCCATATAATCGACAATCCAAATGAATTCCTTATGAACGAGACCCAATATTTGGTTATCTCAAAAATCTCTGAAATTATCCTAACACCACAAGACTTTGAAAAGGCAATAAATGACATGTCCATTGCCCATGCCCTGACTCATGGAACTCTGTGTTCATCAAGAACTGCAAGAAGACCCTGTCACGTGACTTCAGCATTCTTTGGAGAGGGAGCATGGACACAGAGATCATCCCACACTCACTAAAAACAACAGACATAGCCCCACTCTACAAAGGTGGCAGTAAGGTAATCGCAAAGAACTACAGACTGACAACACTAACATCCCATATCGTAAAAATCTTTGAAAGGGTTCTAAGAAGAAAGATCGCCAACCACCTAGATACCCATCACTTACACAACCCAGGGCAACATGGGTTTAGAGCAGGTCGTTCCTGTCTGTCCCAGCTACTGGACCACTATGACAAGGTCCTGTATGCTACAGAGGATAAACAAATAAAACACAAAGAGTAATAGTAAACAGAGTAAAGTCCGAGGCAGCTACAGTGAAAAGCTCTGTTTCAGAAGGCACAGTAATAGCTCCCATCCTGTTCCTTATCCTCATCTGACATAGACAGAGATGTATCAGAGATCTGTGCGGGATGTATTCGGGTGTCATCCTTTGCGGATGACACCCGAATTGTCATGACAGTGTCCTCCATCGAAGACACTGCAAGACTCCAAGCGGACATCAACCAAATCTTCAAATGGGCCACTCAAAACAATATGAAGTTCAAAGAAGAGGAATTTCAACTACTCGGATATGGAAAACTTGAGGAAATTAAAACTGTACCAAGGGATGCAAAAAATTCTAACCATACAATGGAGCGAAAAAGTAATGCGAAGGACCTGGGAATGATAATGTCAGAGGATTTCGCCTTCAAAGACCACAACAATGTATCTACCACATCTGCTAGAAAAATTATGGGATGTATAATGAGAACCTTCAAAACTAGGGACGCCAAGCCCGTGATGATTCTCTTCAAATCACTTGTTCTCTCTAGGCTGGAATACTGCTGTACACTAACTACCCCTTTCAAGGCAGGCGAAATTGCTGACCTGGAGAGTGTACAAAGAAAGTTCTTTGTACCGAAGATCCTTGATCTGTATTCCCTGGAACGCAGACGAGAAAGATACATGATAATGTACTCTGGGAAAATCCTACGAAAATCACTCCCTATGGAAGCAAAAGACTAGGCAAGGGATGCAACATTCCCCCAATAAAAGGCAGGGGCCCCACGATTACACAGACAACACAATAAGTGTCATGGGCCCAAGACTGTTCAACTGCCTCCCAGCAAACATAAGGGGGATTACAAATAGACCCCTGACTGTCTTCAAGAAGTCACTAGACAGGCACCTGAAGTCAGTACCTGACCAGGCGGGCTGTAGTTCGTAGGTCACTTTGCGTGCGGGCAGCAGTAACAGGCTGGTTGATCTGACCTTGCTCCACCACGAGGCCTGGTCTCAGACCGGGTCGCGGGGGCGTTGAACCCAGAAACTCTCTCCAGGTATACTCCAGACAGGAATTGACAAGGATGTTCCAAAGATGGGACACAGCAACAAGGGGTCACAGTTGGAAGTTGAAGACTCAGATGAATCACAGGGATGTCAGGAAGTATTTCTTCAGTCACAGAGTTGTCAGGAAGTGGAATAGTCTGGGAAGTGTTGTAGTGGAGGCAGGATCCATACATAGCTTTAAGAAGAGGTATGATAAAGCTCATGGAGCAGGAAGAGTGACTTAGTAGCAACCAGTGAAGAGGCGGGGTCAGGAGCTGTGACTCAACCCCTGTAACCACAAGTAGGTGAGTACACACACACACACACACACACACACACACACACACACATACATATATAATGTTTAATAAGCCAAACTGGTCAGTTAGGTCGAACTCTCTTAAAATTGGGACTTTTCCAAAATTTTCTTTAAGAGATTAAAAGAGATATTTTTATTTTTAATTGAATATTGTGTAAAAACTTTTGTTTTTGGGCTAAACTTAAACCTCACCTGACATAACCTAACTTTTTTTAACCAAATCCTAGTAAATATATCACAGATTAGTTTTGTGGAGAATCTTGTTTAGTGTAACCTTAAGAGAGATACGTAATACCATTTATTATTATTATCATTATTATTATTATCATGGGAGAGAGTGTTAAAGCCGTAGGGATTATGCAGCGCCTGTGGGGTGTGATGGAAGCCACTCAGGCTCAGTTCAGGGAACCGGAGCACAGATCCAATTCCCTAGATCAAGAGCTCCTCACCAGCTTCAAGGAATCTCCCTTGAGGGGAGTTAATCTTGAGGATTCATAAACTATGGCGTCTCTTGCAACATATTTGAAATGTCTTCAAATGAAAGAGGAACAGATCGCCGTATTAATATCATCGTGTAATATACTAGTTAATGAGACAACCATTACTAGTGATGCAATAAAAGTGAAGCTGAAGTTGTTTTCAAAACCATAGAGAGAACGTGAAGAATCATTCACTCAGTATGAAGAAAAATTTCAGAATTCATGTCCTCCAGATGAAGATATTTAGGAAACTGAAAACAGTTTTAGTAACAGACGAGAGAGAGAGAGAGAGAGAGAGAGAGAGAGAGAGAGAGAGAGAGAGAGAGAAAGACAGATCCCTGTTATCCATTTAACAAAATTCTATCACAAAGGAATACCTTTCTTGGTAATGAACACATTCCTGTCACACCTAATTCATCTGCAGCAACAAACTTACCACCATTACCAAGCTTACTACAACTAGCATTACCAGTATGTCAAGGAAATAACTTTGAAGAATATTGTAGAAATTTAAAGTCATTGGTAGACAGCAGAACAAACATCTATGAATTGACGTTCCAAGTGGTTATAGGAAATTATAAGCAAGCTTTAAAGGTCCTTGATGCTGATCTAGTTAGACTGAGACATGCAGCCAAGATTGCGAGCCTGAAACCACCTCGGCATTGTCTGTCAGATTTACAGACATTTGGAGTTGCTTTAGGTATGCCCAGTAATATCCGTAGGGGTTTCTCTGCTCAGAGAGGACTATATATATATATATATATATATATATATATATATATATATATGTGTGTGTGTGTGTGCAATAAGATCACAGTAAACAGATGATTTTAAAATATGCAAAACAACCACTGTGAAAGAGTAGTGAAATTTCAAGCGCTATCGTGACTACTCACATTGTCAAGGAACTATGACAATGTGAGTAGTCACGAAAGCGCTTGGAATTTCACTACTCTTTCACAGTGGTTGTTTTGCATATATATATATATATATATATATATTATACCAAACTGCGGCAGGCCAGGGTTCGACCCAACGACATATTGTCCCGCCTCAAGAGACACACAACATACGTGTCATCCTATCCACTCCGCCATCGATCATACAGACATGAGTCGAGCGAACTAGTCTTGTTTCATGTTGCCAGGACACTCGTGGAAGTGGAGGCTCAAGAGTTAATTTCAGCCTCTTCCTGTTTGAATACCCGCCTCAGCAAGCAGTCTGTATAGCAATGAAACCACGAAACAAGTGGTACTGAAACATTTACCAAACTGCATCCACTGCCACGAGTGTCCTCGCAACATGAAACAAGACTAGTTCGATAGACTCGTGTTGTTTGTAGGATCGATAGCGGAGTGGATAGTATGATACGTACGTTGTGTTGTCTCTTGAGGTGGGACAATGTGTCATGGGATCGAACCCTGGCCTGCCGCAGTTTGGTAATTGTTTCAATGCCAATTGTTTCATGGTTTCATTTATATATATATATATATATATATATATATATATATATATATATATATATATATATATATATATATATATATAATTTATGCAAAACAACCACTGTGAAAGAATAGAGAAATTCCAAGCGCTTTCGTGACTACTCACATTATCAAGGAACAATGAAAGTAGAGCGTCAAAGGAAGGTATATAAGGGGTCTAGCCCACACCTAACTATCAGATCCCACAACAAAGGAACATCTGACACGCGACTCACTCATAAGGAAGGGAACACTGCAGCAGGCCCGCCTGCCCAACTAGACAGGTCCTTCACACAACCCACCAACAAACTATTCTACCCAAGAAATAAGAATTTTAAAAATTATTATTGGTCCAATGTATTTTTAAATTCTTCCCAAATTCTATTAATTATAAATGGATCTAATTTATATAAACCAAAGGAAATATTCATATTATTGTCAAAACTACTTTTTATGAAACAAGATTCAATTATATTTCTGTCGACCATGGACTTGATACAACTTTCTCAACTTTTTGAAAATCAATTAGATGGTTAAAATCTTTCACATGAATAAAAAGAGCATTGGAATCTTGTCCAGTTCTAATGCTATATTTATGTTGTTTTAATCTTAGTTCGAGATTTTTACCAGTTTGACCGTAATAAACTTTATCGCAAATTTTACAGGGAATCTTATACACACATCCATCAGCATTATGGGGGGAATTCTTTATCAAAAGTTTTTTTACTGTATCAAGATTTTTGAATACAACTTTAATATTAAAAGTCTTAAGCAGAGAAGGCATATCAATTAAGTTTTCATGGTAAGGGAGAACCAAGATATTTTTAGTTGACTAAGGCTGGTTGTCCCTTTTTGGATTGTGAAAAGTATTTCTAGCAACTTTAAAAGATTTATCAATTACGTTTCTTGGGTATTTCAAATCATTACCTATTTCATAAATTTTGGATATTTCCTCATCTATGAACTCAGGACTACAAATTCGTAAAGCTCTCAAAAACATTGATGAGAATACAGACAATTTAACTCTATCTTGATGCGAAGAATAATAGTGGACATAGGAACAGTTATTTGTAGGTTTTCTGTAAATTTTAAATTTGAATTCATTATTACCCTTAATAATTAAAACATCTAGAAAAGAAAATAACTCATTGCCTTTTCTAGATGTTTTAATTATTAAGGGTATTAATGAATTCAAATTTAAAATTTACAGAAAACCTACAAATAACTGTTCCTATGTCCACTATTATTCTTCGCATCAAGATATTTATTCATGTGAGAGATTTTAACCATCTAATTGATTTTCAATAAGTTGAGAAAGTTGTATCAAGCAAGTCCATAGTCGACAGGAATATAATTGAATCTTGTTTCATAAAAAGCAGTTTTGACAATAATATGAATATTTCCTTTGGTTTATATAAATTAGATCCATTTATGATTAATAGAATTTGGGAAGAATTTAATAATACATTGGACAAATAATAATTTTTAAAATTCTTATTTCTTGGGTAGATTAGTTTGTTGGTGGGTTGTGTGAAGGACCTGTCTAGTTGGGCCGGCGGGCCTGCTGCAGTGTTCCCTTTCTTATGAGTCGCGTGTCAGATGTTCCTTTGTTGTGGGATCTGATAGTGAGGTGTGGGCTGGACTCCTTATATACCTTCCTTTGACGCTCTACTTTCATTGTTCCTTGATAATGTGAGTAGTCACCAAAGCGCTTGGAATTTCTTTATTCTTTCACAGGGGTTGTTTTGCATATATATATATATATATATATATATATATATATATATATATATATATATATATATATATATATATATATATAATTATAGGAAGGTACCACCTCACGAACTTTACTGGGAACCCTCATCCTCAGAGAAGACAATAAACGTACCTCAGGGAAAACTCAAGGTTCTCCAAGGAGCTGTTTGAATATTTTCTTCTCCTACCCATATAGAATATAAAATATTCTATATGGGATTTTATTGATAAACAGAATACATCGACAAAAAGCACAAACATGAATGCATTGGTACAAAATATCAAAGATTATGAATTCCCTCCAGCTCCTCCGAAGCCGGGCACGAACCAAGCATGCAGCAAGCATTTCCCCTCTGGATGGCCACGCTGAGGCGCTGGAACATGAAAACTGCTGCCCTTGTGTCCCTGGTGGTGTCGATGAGTCTGGAACCCAGTTCTTTAAGGAAACGTGTAGCATTTTTTCCTCATGATCCCAAGGCCTCTGATCCCACTGGGACAAATTGATACTGTTGGCTTATGTTCCTGATCTTGTACTCCTTCCTGTGATCAGCAGTTCCTCCCTGTCGCCCAACACTGTGATGGATGTAGGTGTCAGCCAGCGTTGACACACAGGTATAGTCCCATGCTAAGAGCTTACCATTCTTCAAAGGATAGATGGTGATCCCGTCTGGGCGGTTTGCTGGGTTGTGGGTATTGTTGGCTGTTAGTGATCGGGGCTCTCTCTCGGCTGGGAATCCAACTGTAGCAAGGATTCCCTTTATGATGTCGTTGACTTCATTGTGTCTTGCATGCCAGCCCTAGGTTTTGGAACAGTTAAGACAATGTAGACTATATTGGTCGTCTTGCGCATCGCCGGAAATACATACAGACATCCATATCATATATATATATATATATATATATATATATATATATATATATATATATATATATATATATATATATATGTCGTGCCGAATATGTAAAACTGGTCAATTAGCAAGAACTCATTTAAAATTAAGTTCTTTCTAAAATTTTCTCTAATACGTTTAAAGGTATATTTTTTTCATTAAAGTTAATGTAAAAAATTTTAATTTTGCACTAAAAGAATCTTAGAAAACTTACCTAACCTTATTATAACAAGAGTAATTTATTTTAGCCTAACCCAACTAAATATATTTTAGATTTGTTTACAGTAATTTAATACTAAACAAACACAGTGAAATATATTTTTATCGTTAGGTTCAGAATGATTTTGGCGAAATTATTGCATACATAAATTTTCACTTTTCCTATATGGCAAGATGAGCGTTGCTGTTTAAGCCAAGATCGCAAGTTCTGCCTATTCGGCACGACATATATATATATATATATATATATATATATATATATATATATATATATATATATATATATATATATATATGTCGTGCCGAATATGTAAAACTGGTCAATTAGCAAGAACTCATATAGAATTAAGTCCTTTCTGAAATTTTCTCTTATACATTTAAAGATATATTTTTTTCATTAATGTTAATGTAAAAATTTTTAATTTTGCACCAAAAGTATCTTAGAAAACTTACCTAACCTTTTTATAACAAGAGCAATTTATTTTAGCCTAACTCAACTAAATATATTTTAAATAAGTTTACAATAATTTAGTACTAAACACACACAATCAAATATATTTTTTTCGTTAGGTTCAGAATGATTTTGGCGAAATTATTGCATACACAAATTTTCACTTGTCCTATATGGTAAGATGAGCGTTGCTATTTAAGCCAAGATAGCAAGTTCTGCCTATTCGGCACGACATATATATATATATATATATATATATATATATAATATATATATATATATATATATATATATAATATATATATATATATATATATATAATATATATATATACATATATATATATATATATATATATATATATATATATATATATATATATATATATAACCCACTACCACGACAACACCAGATGGTAATTTTCATTAGCTTAACGAGAAATAAATGGTGAAAAAATTATCGATAATTCAGTAATTACGCACTAATATATTACCGTTGACATTATAACATGAAATGTCGTAACTGCAATAATGCGCTTCAGGAAAATAGCTGAGAAATGAGGATTTCATCAAAATATTTCAGTGTTGTAGGATTATGTTTCAGTAAGCTTATCTCTTTTTTTTTGTTTTTTTTAATTGTTAATTATACGCCCTATCAAAGAACGACAGTATAACCTTTAAGTGTGACATGTCAGGAAAAAGATGACCTTTATTTTGTCAACAAAGCTGATAATGTTCGCAAATTTTATGTATTATGAATGAATTATAGTTTATAAAGTCCAGCATTAATATTCACATTGTTAGAAAATATATTTCAACCTAATTGTAACTTTGTAACTTTCTCCATTTTCTGAAAACCTCTCACATGAATAAACAGAACATTGTTTTTTTGCTCAGATTTAATGCTGTACTTAAAGTTGCTGTAATAGTTCATTAGTATTCTCAGCTTTCCTAAAATAAAATTCATTGTGTTTTATACGTGGAATTTTGTGGACACATTCATCAGCATTTTTAAGGAAATTCTTAGTCAAATAATTTTTCTGGCATCAAGATTTTTAAATGCTACTTCAGTTTTAAAATTATTAAGTAGAAAAGGAATACAAAAATAACATACATATTTTTGGTTAAGTATCGTTGCATGTCCTTTTACAACTCTAAAAATACAAAAAAAAAAATATACTCAACCGAGAATATTTTTTTTTTTTTGTAATATCACGAAAACCTCCTGCTATTCCTTCTCTTCTTGGAACAATTAAGCAACGACTAATATATTCTTGGCGTAGCTCGTTTTCGTGTTACTATGCGCTTCAACCTCATAGGCTTATATAGGAATTCAAGGTTTCGTGAGTTTCCATTTTTTCATTTTTACTTGTTTCATTTTTATTCATGATCATATTAAACTTGGTTTGGCTTCGATGCTTATAATTCGTTACGACATACGGAAGAAGATTATTTCTTCATAACACATCTCTTGGCATTCTTCATGTCCCGTCTCTTGGAACATCAATAATAACGGAAAAATAAAAACATAACCAGTAAAATGTGATCCTTTAGTGACAACGTTTCGCCCACATAGTGGGCTTTATCAAGTCATAAGCAGATAAAACCCACTGTGCAGGCGAAACGTTGTCAGTAAAAGATCACATTATACTGCTTAATGTGTTTATTTTTCCTTTGTGTCTGTATTTTCTACCATTTACCTCCATCAATAATAATCTCACTAAAACTTTATATATAATACACAAATTCTTCATTACGATAACCACTAGTTCGATGTGATCACTACGTTTCAGTGTTCTTATGACTGTTAGTTATTATTAATTGAATCAGTTAACGTAAACCCAACGTCAGAATGCATTCTATTTCTTTTTTGGACACTTGACACTGAGTAGGAGTTAATTAAGTCGTACGAAGATAGTGGAATTTTATATCGTAAAGTAACTTCTGAGCGTTCTTAATTTTCCCTTGTTTCTTGTTACTGCCTGACAACTGTTTTTGTCTTGTGTTGGCGCCTGTGTGGTGCTGCCTGACCTGCTTCAGTCTACTGCCTCCACTGTCTCAGTGACAACAAGCTGCTGGGAGACTCCTCATATTTTTAATAATTTTTCCATTCCCTTCTATTTAAAGCTGATGAAGGGGTATCAGTAGTCTTAAGGAATTCTAGCTTCATTTCCATGCCGCTCCCCCCATCCGTGGGTGTGTTGATGACTCTCTCTCTCTCTCTCTAATGGGCCTCCCTATTAGAAGCCTCGTAGCTCAGGCGATAGAGAATTGTGCCTGCTAATTTTGGGACCACATTTCAAGCCCCCTGTCTATCTTTCGTATTATCACTTTATTTATTTATATATATATATATATATATATATATATATATATATATATATATATATATATATATATATATATATATATATATATATATATCATTGTGACCACGAACGAGTGGCATTGATCAATAACAACACTGCACTAGCCAAGGACTCGAACCCATGCTGCTTTGACCTGCCTCATGGTGGGCGAAAACAGATGACGCCCTAATCCACTGGACCATACGAGCCTTAAGAGTAGGGCATCCAGCAGAACTGGATGTGGTATTCCCTACCTAAGGACAAACGATGGTGTGGATGAAAATGAAATTAGCCTAGAGTCATCCACACCATAATGTGTCCTAGGGTAGGGAATACCACATCCAGTTCCGCTGGATGCCCTACTCTTAAGGATCGTATGGTTCAGTGGATATGGGCGTCATGTGTTTTCGCCCACCATGAGGCAGGCCAAAGCAGCATGGGTTCGAGTCCTTGGCTAGTGCAGTGTTCTTACTGATATATATATATATATATATATATATATATATATATATATATATATATATATATATATATATATAATATATTATAGGATGAGGTCCACCTCTGGTGTAAATTGTGGGACCCATAGCCTCGGAGAAGTGAATAAAAAGGCTTCAAGGAAGAATATTTGGATTTCTTCATGAAGCCGTTTGAATATTCCCCTACCACCCCATCTTTTCATATATTTTTTTTACCAATAGGAATATTTTATTACATAATATGGTACAGAAGATTTAAGAGATACATTGTTGATATAAAGGTGGCATATAAGGTACATATTGTTACGTGTGTATCACCGATTACAAGGCGAAAATCTTATCCAGCTCCTCAGAGCTGGGGCGTGTGCCCAAAATACAGCAGGCATTACCCCTTTGAACAGCCGCACTGAGCCGCTGGAACAGAAAACTAGCTGCCCTGGGATTCCTAGTTACCCTGATGAGTCTTTTTCCCAGCTCCTTAAGGAATTTAGATGCACTCTTTCCCCACGAGCCAAGCGTCTCTGAGCCTATGGGAACAAACATATAATGATGGGCAAGTTCTCCATATTTTCTAGACTTTTGGGACTCCCTGAAGCTGGCAGCTGCCCCTCCTTCCTCCCTGGTGTATTGGAGATAGGTATCAGCCAAGGTAGATGCACATGTATAGTCCCACACCACCTGCTTCCCATCTGTCCAGGCTTGAAGGGTGATACCATCTGGATGCTTCTGGCTGCCATCAGATCTGCATAGTTGGGGTGGCTCCCTTACTGCTGGGCATCCAGCTGTTGTGAGGCTCCTCTTGATAATGCTATTAACCTCCTCATGTCTTGCAATCTTTCCCTCTGATTTACGGCACACAAGACCATAGTACCCGAAGCGGTCTGCTGCTTCACTACCACAAATACACCTGTGTTCGGCTAGAATAGGGGCGGCAAGTCGAAGGGCAACACCGATGCGGATGGTCTGTGGGTCGAGGCGTGTGCCAAGGCTGGAGTTGGGAACAGCCAACAGAAAGTCCCCAGCATGAGGGGCTCTCACTGCCAGGAGGCGGGCTCTATCCTTCCCTGACACGCTCTGAAGCATTGTTGAGGCTATATTTTCCACTATTGGACCATCCCAGTGCGATTGTTTGTAGTTGTTGGGGGGAGCAGGCCTGGTTTCAGAGCCCGTTAGATTATCCCAGATCATTGCTCCGTCAATGAATTTTTGGTCCTGGACTCCAATCTTGTCCCTAAGATGTTCAGGGAGAATCGCTGCTACAAGCTCTCTGGATGCAATACACGAGGACAGAAAAGCAGGTAAGGCAATCTGTGATGACTTTCGGACACCAATGCCTCCTAGTCTGACTGGAAGTGTAGCTTGGTTCCACTGCCCGTCTTCTAGAGTAAGGTTAAGTACTTTCGTAAAAATCTGCCTCAGAATACTGTCATATTCGTGCAGTATAGGGTTATCATATGAAGGTGCACATCTTAGGAAATATGTCAACCTGGGCAGACTCAAGCACTTTGTGAGAAGGTACAAGGCATCGTGGGTGTCCAGATTGCCTATTCGTTGTTCCATTCTCCTTAACTCTTCCAATTTCTTCCTGAGAATTGTGTTAATGGCATTGCTTCCCAGAGGTGCTCCTAGCAAGACACTATTTGTGGGGGCAATGACTGCTGCTCCTGGTAGTTTTGATCTCACTGCATTTATCACTTGTTGACTGACTGAGATGATTTCACATTTGGATGGATTCAGGATGAGACCCATTTCCTGTCCCCGTGTCATTACCTGTGTAAGGTCATGTAGGAGGGACTCCTTTGTACCTGCTAGTGTGCCATCATCTAGGAACCAGATGTTTAGCTCACTGGTCAGTCTGACTGTGATTTCCCTAACTGCTATACAGAAGAGAAATGGTGCAAGAGGATCTCCTTGTTGGACAGCCTCCGATGATGTGATTTCATGCTCTCCAAAGAAAAGCATTGATTCCTTGCTATACTCAGCTGAAACAAAAGGGAAGAGACCAGGAAAATGTTCTTGTACTGCTGCTAATACCACGTCTCTTTTCAGGAGATTGAATGCATTCTTGAAATCTAATTTTACCACTGCATTGTCCTCAGGCAGGTTGTTGATATACGCCTTTGTTGCATGAACCGCTGCTTCACTTCCTTGAGAGACCCCAAAGCCAAGCTGGTTTGGTTGAAGCATCATGGCTGCCTGTGCACGAATACTTCGGACAGCAGCTTTGGATACGAGGCGGCGTAACGTGTTGCCTACTGCAATTGGCCGAATTCCTCCATCCTTCTTTTTAAGTGCACAAAGTGTTGCACCAAAAAAGAAAGGTCTAATTTCATCAGGAATCACACCAGCCAAGAAATTGTTGACGAACCTTGTGATCTCTGAAAGCAGTGTCTCTGCAATTTCCCCAATAACTGGATTAACCATTTACTTTAAATGCTGTGGCCTTATTCCAGTGTAACCCCCAGCAGAGCCAGATGGGAACGACATTATTGCTTTGTAAATGTCTGAGTCTTCCACAATGAATGGTTCCATAGTGGGGACAGAGGTGTTGGAACTGTTGGTGCCACTGGTTTCCCTGGTAGGGTGCTTTCCTCTAAGTGCTTCAGCCGTGTCAGCATCCCTGGGAGCAACTGTATCTTCACTGGTAATAATTCTGATTGCCCCCATTGTGTTGCCCTCTTCAATTTTCTTGCTCACCCGGACTCTGACTTTTTCACTGTCAGTAGAGTGAGTGGGGGGTTTGCCTCTCCCTTTTTTGTGTTGACGGGGAAGGCGAATGAGGTTATCAACTCTAGGAAAATCTCTTAAGGATTTAATTATCATTGAGGCTAGCCTCTTTCCCCTTCTTTCCGGCACAGCTAAGCAGACATTGCCAAAAAGTAGCAAGTTGTGCCATGCCTTGATGGTTGGTAGAGCATTTAAGATAGTGGAACCATCGTTTACTTTTTTCAGGAGGTCTGTAAGTTTCCCAGCTGCGTGTAGACGGGCTGCTTTGGGAATGTGTGTGAGTGTCCTGGTACCTGTTGCTTTAATTGCTTCCAAGATGTCTGATGAGATGAGATCTGTTGGAGTGGGTTCAGGTGCCTGAGGTGACTCTGGATCATCACTTTCCACAGGACGACATCCTGAACCAGGGCAACTACCGTGTTTGCGGAGGAAACCATTAGAGTTGAGACAACGAAGCTGTAAACATGACCGACACTTACCTCTCCTAGTATTGCCAGCCGTGTCATTTCCCTGGCTGCTTGCTTCCTCCTGGTTGGCATCCATCTGCTAGACTAGACAATAGGAGTGGAATATGACATGCTGGGTGGGTATGGTGCGTGGAAGGTAGTGAACTTGACCGTGGTGGCCTGGTGGAGTTCGAGGGGCTGGTGAGGGGCTGGGAGGCTCAGGTTGTTGAGTGGGGTTATCCCGGGGAGTACAATACACATGGACTTGCACACTATATATTGTTCACACTGTCTTACAATACACACAACTTTATTTGTTTCCCATGTACACTATGAACAATGTGGGTATGGGCACTGCTGAACCAATGTGTTCACTCACCATCTAGTTACACATCTCACCTCTTCCACCCACCCCTGTGACGTGGGGGAGGATGCACTGACTTGGTCACTCCCCTCCTTAACATTAATCCCACATTGTTTTTCCATAACATATGCCTCTAAATAGTCCATGCATCGACACAATCATTAGTTAACTGGAAGCATGGTGCATGGTGCTGGATATAGATGCTTTTATAAGAGCTTTTCGAGGTTTGTATGTACGATAATCTTGGCCGGTACTCATACACAGTGTTGGCCTTATACTCCCCCACCCCTCCACTGGCCGTCTTCCTCACTACCACCACTCACCAACATTCACAAACTGCAAAACACTTCCACAATTTACCTTGAAACGGTGCACTGAAATGTCTTCTCGCTTCACTGGAATCTTCCCAGAGTATTCACAATAAGTCCTGTTGAGTCTTAACCTGGTCAGCCTCGTTGATCTGGAGTTATAATTGAAAATCCCGCAGCTAGCCCGCCACACGTCTTGCCATGCCAGCGCATGGCATGTATATATATATATATATATATATATATATATATATATATATATATATATATATATATATATATTATTATTATTATTATTATTATTATTATTAGTATTATTATTATCACACTGGCCGATTCCCACCAAGGCAGGGTGGCCCGAAAAAGAAAAACTTTCACCATCATTCACTCCATCACTGTCTTGCCAGAAGGGTGCTTTACACTACAGTTTTTAAACTGCAACATTAACACCCCTCCTTCAGAGTGCAGGCACTGTACTTCCCATCTCCAGGACTCAAGTCCAGCCTGCCGGTTTCCCTGAACCCCTTCATAAATGTTACTTTGCTCCCACTCCAACAGCACGTCAAGTATTAATAACCATTTGTCTCCATTCACTCCTATCAAACACGCTCACGCATGCCTGCTGGAAGTCCAAGCCCCTCGCACACAAAACCTCCTTTACCCCCTCCCTCCAACCTTTCCTAGGCCGACCCCTACCCCGCCTTCCTTCCACTACAGACTGATACACTCTTGAAGTTATTCTGTTTCGCTCCATTCTCTCCACATGTCCGAACCACCTCAACATATATATATATATATATATATATATATATATATATATATATATATATATATATATATATATATATATATATATATATATATATATATATATATATATATATATATATATATATATATATATATATATATAAAATATGGTGTATGTTGGGTCAGAGTAGAAGTACACACCTGGTGTATGTTGGGTCAGGGTAGAAGTAAACACCTGGTGTATGTTGGGTCAGGGTAGAAGTAAACACCTGGTGTATGTTGGGTCAAGATAGAAGTACACTCTTGGTGTATGTTGGGTCAAGGTAGAAGTACACACCTCGTGTATGTTGGGTCAAGATAGAAGTACACACTTGGTGCATGTTGGGTTAAAGTAGTACACACCTGGTGTATGTTGGGTCAAATAGTACACACCTGGTGTACGTTGGGTCAAAGTAGAAGTACACACTTGGTGTATGTTGGGTCAAAGTTGGAGTGCAGACAAAAATAAATATCTGAAGATAAACTGGAAGCAAAAATTTAAACAAGAAATCGTGAATGAAATATAGAACTGTAGGAACAAGGAAACCGGCAGCACTACAAAAACGTCAAGAATAACTACCTAAATCCAGGAGAAATGAGAAATAACCGAAAAATATTCGAATATGACATTGATGCTATGTAATGTTAAAATCTATCCCAAACTTTTGCATAGTCACATTAAAAGAAAAGTACTGAAAACTGATAACATTATCATAATGAAGTAAAAGAAGGAGCTCAGAGAGGATGACAGGAAAATCTGTGAAAACCCCAGTTGAAAGATTTAAAAAATAAATGTTTACAACTGAAACAGGGCAAGGAAACGGAAAACGAAAGGCCTTATTGCACATATCTAAACAAAATAATTGAGACAGGAGACTACTGAAAAGGCACCTGAAAGAGCTGGTAACATTAAAGGTAATTAGAGCAGATCAACTTTCACCATAACCCGTAAAAGATATGAGATTTGTACAGGAACCGAGAAAGCAGATTACGAGGAGAAATTATAAGAACTCGGCAAGCCCAGTAGAGTAGAAAAAACTAGGGAGGACATGAATATGATATATAAAACACTCAGAAAACTAGATAGGCTCTTTGAAATGCAAGAAAATAGATTGATATATCAATTAAAGACAAAAAAAAAAGTCGGAGGGACGTTAAGAGAGTCTCAAGGTACTAGGAGGAACAACTAGATAAAGAGGTGATGGAAGTCCTGCAAAACGGTCGAAATTAGTGAACAGGCGGGACCCCTGCAAACACAATTTAAAAAGAACTGAGTGCAGAAACAATGCAAGATGGAGCAATGCGACATGGTACAGTAAAAGTCACCAATACAAAGAACGTTTTACTTCTTTCAGCCAAACATACATTCATCAGCTCCCCTAGTCCTACCGCAAACATTATTCCTTCCAGGCCAGAGTAATGGTAGCAGTCTCCCCTGCTATTCTGAAAAAAATATACACGTCTCCTTCCGGTCAGTATTCCACCAACATCCTCCCCTTCCCTGCCTCACCGACCCTGGATAAACACACACAAGAGTAACACTGCTGATTTAGGACTAAACCAGATGAAATTCACTTGACATTTACTACTCACATGAATTCCAGACTTGACACTGAAAGCTAATAGTTTGTACATAACGTGTGTGGCTCGACGATTTTCTCAAAATAAATTTTATTGTAGCAATACTTGATAAAATATGGATATCTATGGAATATATCTTATCAAATTGTTTATTAAATCAGCGAGCATCTGTATGTAAAATGAATAGGCTTTCTATTTCTTCAGTCACTTGTATACCAATATAAAATAACGCTCCATTCACTCACTCTGAGTTTATATAAAGTCTATTATATACTTTAAACACAATTCGGAGCCAGCTGACAGCATGTAAACAAGTAGGAAGGCCCGTGTCAATAGTTTGTCCCAGACCAACCTGACACAACACTGTAAACGAACACATATCACCAGGACAAATTAGAAACACAGCTACAGAAGTACTTGTATATATGTAAAAGCATTACGAAGTTAGATATGCCTACCATGTAATAATCTTACATTTTGTGTATTCTTTATCTTTTATTTAGAATATCAAAGTCAATTATATATTATCGAATAGAAAAATAAATTACAGCATCATATTATTGACGGTATACTAACAATTTAATCAGTAAGACACATGTGCAAAAGTTGAGTGTCTTTACTGCAGAAACATAACGCCTACGCAGCAGGCTTCAGTCCAATGTAGGTGAATATAACACTGGAGATAGCAGAAGAAATTTGAAGGTGATAAATTCCTCAACCTGACTGAAGAGAGTGAGGCTTGAAACATTTCTGAAGGCTGAAATTAAGACACATGTGCAACATCTGGGTATCTTTATTGTAGACGTTTCGCCACCCAGTGGCTTTATCAATACAAATTCCAGGACATAACTTGAAGACAGTAGGACTATATACAGAAAATGAGGTAATCAGTCCCTCAACCTAGGAGTAGGTGCAAAGAGCACCGTAGTTGTGGAGATTCTGAAGCAGAAGTAAGGAGCCTGGCGCTTATATACTAACGTCAGGTGTAGCAGACGAGGGCATAGTCACTGGTAGGCGGGATTCCCCAGTGGAAGTAGGTCCTTCCCAAAGAGATGGGTTAGTTGTAGTAGTAGTTGTCGTAGTCGTGAAGGTTATGTACATGTCCTTAGAATCAAGATTCCTGACGTTAGTATATAAGCGCCAGGCTCCTTACTTCTGCTTCAGAATCTCCACGACTACGGTGCTCTTTGCACCTACTCCTAGGTTGAGGGACTGATTACCTCATCTTCTGTATATAGTCCTACTATCTTCAAGTTATGTCCTGGAATTTGTATTGATAAAGCCACTGGGTGGCGAAACGTCTACAATAAAGATACCCGGATGTTGCACATGTGTCTTAATTTCATCTTATCGGTATTATATACCATTCTCGCACATTTCTGAAGGCTGTTTGTTTCACCTCTGCTTCTCTTTCCTGTTACTGACAACTTATTTTTTTGTACTTCCTCATCTATTTTCATTCTGTCTTGAGCCAGGTATATTGGGCCTTATCCTGAACTCCGGAAGAACGCTCTCTGTCTCAAGATACTGTCACGAGCTGTTTGTGACCAGTAAGACCGTATCACTAACTTGGTTTGAAAGATGCCTGGGCACCGTTCAAGTCAATTTATAACACGCATTTACTGTGAATATGTATAATGGATGGTAATATCGGCTAACTTTTTTTTATTATTATTTTGCTTGTTCTCAAAATTTTTATATATTTTTTTGTCCTGTTATTGAAAACTTTCAAATTAGTACAGGAGTTAAAAATCCCTCTCCCATTTTTGAAGATATTCAACGGAGTATGAAAAATATCTGCATCTACTCTAGGGAATTTTATTAATTAAAAATTAATTAAGAAACACAAAGACTCAGTACCAATTAAAAGTTACAAGAGGAAGTGAGATACAATTATCTCTTACTGGAATTATGCACAAAAGTTGAGAAGAGTTAGCATGTGCAGCTGGAGGAGAGTTTACGAGAACTTGCAATGCCATTTCTCTGTCGTCTAAAATGTACACGAGAAATTCGTGTGCTTATGAGACTCTCACCTTGATGAAGACAATAAGCTAAAACATGGCAATTGATGCAGATTTACTGGACACGATGAGCGACTTTTACAAGGGAGAAATAACAGGAGTTTCTAACTGATGGAGTGTTTGTTGTATTGGCCAGAAGATTGTGATGAAGTGGTGCTGGGGGAAAAATTTATTATTGTGATGGTAACATTCTTTGTTGTCGCTCCAATCAACAATCAACAGAATAAAGCCAGGTTTTATTCTGTCACTCTCCTTTCTCCCCTCCCTCTTACTGTTATTCTTTCTTCCCTCCATTTCAACATCTCTTCCCTTCCCTAAAACGCAGTTTCACCGTCTCTCTCTCTCTCTCTCTCTCTCTCTCTCTCTCTCTCTCTCACACACACACACATACACACACACACACACACACACAAGACTAGTCCTAGAGCTAAGAGGTATGTCCTACGAGGAGAGGTTAAGGGAAATCAACCTGACGACACTGGAGGACAGGAGAGATAGGGGACACATGATAACGACATACAAAATACTGAGAGGAAGTGACAAGGTCGACAAAGACAGGATGTTCCAGAGATGGGACACAGCAACAAGGGGACACAGTTGGAAGTTGAAGACACGGATGAATCACAGGGATGTTAGGAAGTATTTCTTCAGCCACAGAGTAGTCAGTAAGTGGAATAGTTTGGGAAGCGATGTAGTGGAGGCAGAATCCATACATAGTTTTAAGCAGAGGTATGATAAAGCTCACGGTTCAGGGAGAGTGACCTAGTAGCGACCAGTGAAGAGGCGGGGCCAGGAGCTTGGAATCGACCCCTGCAACCTCAACTAGGTGAGTACACACACACACACACACACACACACACACACACACACACACACAAATTACTGCTGAAAAAACAAACAAACAAAAAACTATTTACCCTTGACTTCACATTTTATGAGGGCTGTTTGAAGCATCACTTCTCGCTCCCTGATTCAGTAATCAGACTCTCCCATCTTACAGAAACACGAAGAAGTAATATTCCAATTACCAGCATCACAAGAGTCAGTTTGTAGTGGTGTGTCAAAAGCAATAGTCAGATTAGATTAGTGAGTTTACCTGTCATATGTTTGGGTTTATTTGTCATCAATGTGAGTTTATCAGTCATCAGTGTGGGTTTATCAGTCGTCAGTGTGGGTTTATCAGTCATCAGTGTGGGTTTATCAGTCATCAGTGTGGGCTCATCAGTCATCCGTGTGGGCTCATCAGTCATCCGTGTGGGCTCATCAGTCATCCATGTGGGCTCATCAGTCATCCATGTGGGCTCATCAGTCATCCGTGTGGGCTCATCAGTCATCCGTGTGGGCTCATCAGCTATCCGTGTGGGCTCATCAGTCATCCGTGTGGGCTCATCAGTCATCCATGTGGGCTCATCAGTCATCCGTGTGGGCTCATCAGCTATCCGTGTGGGCTCATCAGTCATCCATGTGGGCTCATCAGTCATCCGTGTGGGCTCATCAGTCATCCGTGTGGGCTCATCAGCCATCCATGTGGGCTCATCAGTCATCCGTGTGGGCTCATCAGTCATCCATGTGGGCTCATCAGTCATCCGTGTGGGCTCATCAGCTATCCGTGTGGGCTCATCAGTCATCCGTGTGAGCTCATCGTTTTCGTGAAATTATTGCACATACAATGCCTACTGGCCCATGCAGGGCAGGTCCATGTAAATCCCCAGCTTAGACCAATGGCCCACCCAGTCAGGTCACCTCCACTTAAGGAAGGAGCACGGCATCTGACCCAGTAGCACCAGCTAGTCAGGTCCAATTACAGCCACCCACACCCATACCCACTCATGTATTTATCTAACCTATTTTTAAAACTACACAACGTCTTAGCTTCTATAACAGTACTTAGAAGTTTGTTCCAATCATTCACAGCTCTTTTTACCAAACCAGTGCTTTCCTATATCTTTCCTGAATCTGATTTTTTCCATCATAAAACCATTGGTGCGAGTCTTGTCTAGGCTAGATATTTTTAGCAGGCTATTTACATCTCCTTTATTCATTCCTGTTTTCCATTTATACACCTCAGTCATATCAGCCCTAATTCTACCCTTTCTAGAGAGTGCAGATTCAGGGCCCTCAGTCTATCCTCATAGGGAACATTTCTGATACATGGGATCAACTTCGTCATCCTCCTCTGTACGTTTTCCGGTTCATTTATATCCATTCTGTAATACGGTGACCAGAACTGTGCAGCATAATCCAAATGAGGCCTAACCAAAGATATATAGAGTTGAAGAACAACCTGAGAACTTCTATTATTTATGCTTCTTGATACGATGCCAAGGATTCTGTTAGCTTTATTGCGAACACTAATCCACTGTTGTCTTGGTTTCAGTAATATTAAGATCTACATTATTTAGTTTGTATGTGACATGGTTATTATGGATTGAAAGGCGACAATTTTTGTTATTGTTGTTGCTGCTCTTGTTATTTTGGTTGTTGTTGTTATCGTCATCGTCAGATCTTTGACGTTCGAGACTTGTGTGGATTAAACAGCGCAAGTAGTAGAAAAGACTCGACCCTACGTCCTCTACTGAGGAGTCAGCAACAATTCTCTCGTACCCAGGCTCTCCCTACCAAAATCTACAGCGACAGATATTGTTCTCGTAGCCAGAGGAATACTACTTAATGATCATTTATGGAACTGATATTGTACGCAGACTTCTAACTGTTATTAACGTTCTGATCGTTACTCAACATTATAAAGAATCCACTGAATAAACATTATTAGTATCAATAATTTTAGATGGTATCAGGGAAGCGTCTAGCATATTGTGCGTTCTATACTCATGTGTATTGTGGGAGCTGGTTGACTCTGCACTCCATTCTCTCCTGTATATATATATATATATATATATATATATATATATATATATATATATATATATATATATATATATATATATATATATATATATATATATATATATATATGCAAACAATCGCAGACGGTCGATCTTAACTATGCAGGACAAGCCACGGAGGGGGGTGGAAATCTTCAGCTCAAGTGCTTTCACACTTCTCAGTGACTCATCAGGAGCTGTAGAGTGTTGCAAGGGAGCAACTAAAGCAGGGAGAGTAGCGTAGGTGTCACCGTCCACGGTGACGGTGACACCTACGCTACTCTGAGACCTCTCTCCCTGCTTTGGTTGCTCCCTTGCAACATTGTACAGCTTCTGATGACACACTGAGAAGTGTGAAAGTACTTGAGCTAAAGATTTCCCCCCCCCCGCGTGGCTTGTCCTGCATATATATATATATATATATATATATATATATATATATATATATATATATATATATATATATATATATATATTATATATATATATATATATATATATATTATATATATATATATATATATATATATATATATATATATATATATATATATATATATATATATATATATATATATAAATGCGCGTGTGGATGCGTGTGTATGTATTTGTGGGTGTGTGGGTGTGGATGTGTGTGTGGGTGTAGGTGTGTGTGTGGGTGTGTGTTGGTGTGGGTGTGTGTGGGGATGTGGGTGTGTGTGTGCACTATAATTGCAAACAGGCGATCTTAACAATGCACAACAAGACACTTGGGTATGATCTTTCACACTGCTGTGCGTCTTCAGGAAATATGCAATGTTTCAAGTGAAGCTATAGATAACAGGGAAAAATTCTCTGAGTCTAGGTAGGAGCGTGCCTCTGTATGGCCATGAGAAATCACTTTACCCCCTTACTCAGTAAATTGTATATGGGATTCTAAAGACATTCTCCCAAGTAAAGCTAAGTGATTCGGATACGTAGACGATGTTCTTTGCCTTTATCCTAGAGATCACAACTTCCTTCCTAGACTCAATGGTTTAGTTCCTCAATTAAGCTCACAACTGAGCACGAAGTAGACAACAAGTTGTTTTTCCTAGATGTTCTAATCCAGCAGGTTGACAAGTAATTTAAATTTGCAGTGTACAGAAAGTAACTAATGCTTCGTCATACCTTCACTATCATTCCATTTATGAGAAGCGTCTTCGTTACAATATTTTTGAGAGCTTTGCGTATTTGTAGCCCTGAGTACTTAGATGGTGAAATTAATAAGACATTCAACATAGCCACAAATCCGAGATATCCTAGAGATTTTGTTAAGAAGGCCTTATGGACAGCTAAGAAACTGTCTACAGGACTGAACCTAGGAAAGTTCCTTTCTGGAAAAAAAATATTGATTTTGCCTTAGTGTGAGAGTCATTACAGTCTGTGTGATACATTGAAAGAGCTCAGTTTTGACAACATTTGGACAATGAAGCAGAAGCTGATTAAGAATGCACCACCCAATATAGTTGGTGGTGTTTACAAGGTCCATTGCACACTATGCCCCTTTTTATGAGTCAGGCAGACGTATAAAAAAACGCGAAACTGAATATTTTTTCTTAGAGAATTGTAAGTAACTTTTTATAGAATAAAACTGCAAAAGAAAAAAATCAGAAATATTGAATACTCACGTTTTCATGCAAGAAGCGTTTTTAATTTTCCCGAGTTCACTGAAGCCTAAATACTGTAGGACATGATACCCGAGAAGACATATTGCCAGCTACTGTACAGGGTACTTATTTTCAGCTAATTTCTTCAAAGGCTTCCGATTGGCTTCAAATTTCTACTATGATCAACTATTGTTCATTAACAAGAGTAGGAAACCTCTGGTCAGTTTGCTATAGATCATTCCTGAAACTGGTTTCCAAATTCAGTAGATACAAACAGAGCAACCATTGTCTCATAATGAATCGTAAGAGAGTAGCCATTATCTTATAATTAAACACAATAGACATAATATATAATACACAGTTCTAAAAATGTGAGTAATATTTCCCATGATGATCCATAATGAACAATAAAAGAGCCTAAGTAGTCTCATAATGATTCACAATAGACACCAGTTAAGCATCCATAGTCTCATAATGTAGCACAACAGACAATAATTGAACATACATTCTCGTAATGAATAAAAAATTATATTTGTGCTTTGCACCATCAGACACACTCACGGATTCACTATGTGATTCAAAAATCAGAGTAGCGTACACCCAAATTAACAACTGTTCGAGATATTGATGTAACAAGTGTACGAAGCATATATGAAATTAAGACACATGTGCAACATCTGGGTATCTTTATTGTAGACGTTTCGCCATCCAGTGGCTTTATCAATACAAATTCTAGGACATAACTTGAAGACAGTAGAACTATGTACAGAAGATGAGGTTATCAGTCCCTCAACCTAGGAGTAGGTGCGAAGAGCACCATAGTCGTGGAGATTCTGAAGCAGAAGAAAGGATCCTGGCGCTTATATAGTAACGTCAGGTGTAGCAGACGAGGGCATAGTCACTGGTAGGCGGGATTCCCCAGTGGAAGTAGGTCCTTCCCAAACAGATGGGTTAGTTGTAGTAGTAGTTGTCGTAGCCGTGAAGGTTATGTACATGTCCTCAGAATCAAGATTCCATGATGTTACAGTGTCTGACAAGTTGTGTAAGAATGGTATATAATACAGACAAGATGAAATTAAGACACATGTGCAACATCTGGGTATCTTTATTGTAAACGTTTCGCCATCCAGTGGCTTTATCAATACAAATTCTAGGACATAACTTGAAGACAGTAGAACTATGTACAGAAGATGAGGTAATCAGTCCCTCAACCTTATATACCATTATATACCATTCTTACACAACTTGTCAGACACTGTAACATCATGGAATCTTGATTCTGAGGACATGTATATAACCTTCACGGCTACGACAACTACTACTACAACTAACCCATCTCTGTACATAGTTCTACTGTCTTCAAGTTATGTCCTAGAATTTGTATTGATAAAGCCACTGGATGGCGAAACGTCTACAATAAAGATACCCAGATGTTGCACATGTGTCTTAATTTCATCTTGTCGGTATTATATACCATTCTTACACAACGAAGCATATATATATATATATATATATATATATATATATATATATATATATATATATATATATATATATATATATATATATATATATATATATATATAATATAACAATTGTTTGAGTAATATATGAAACGCCTGTGTCTGGCGTAAGTGCACGAACACAGGCATATATTAATAGAGCTGCTCCCATCGAATGACTAACTAGGGGAACAAACATATTAACTTCCCCGTCCACGCTGTGTTCAGTGGTGCAGAAGACGACCCAATGACTGGAAATTGTTTCAGTAAAAAAACATTCATGAGTGAGCCTGATTTGGTGTAATGAAGTTTCCTAATAAAACTGGCAACTCTGGAATATTATTACGGAATGGAGAAGTATTTTTGAATTGTAAATTTCGATAACCAACAGATAACGTAGGTTACTTATTTCCAATGGTGTGCTGGTGTGCATGAGCTAAAACACGAGCGCACGCGCGTGTGTGTGCCCAAGAGAGTGTATTGACCTAGTTCAGTGGCAGGTATGGGATTGCAGCTCCTGGTCTGAATAACAGAATGGTATACAATACCGACAGGTTGGTAGGTAAGACACATAGGCAACATTTAGGCAACTTTATTCCGAAACGTTTCGCCTACACAGTAGGCTTCTTCAGTCGAGTACAGAAAGTAGGCAGGAGCAGTAGAAATGTGAAGACGATGTAATCAGTCCATCACCCATAAGTCGTAGATTTGAGGTTGTCAATCCCTCAGAACTTCTCCAGGCTGAGGGACTGACAACCTCAAATCTACGACTTCAAGGGTGATGGACTGATTACATCGTCTTCACATCTCTACTGCTCCTACCTACTTTCTCTACTCGACTGAAGAAGCCTACTGTGTAGGCGAAACGTTTCGGAATAAAGTTGCCTAAATGTTGCCTATATGTCTTACCTACCAGCTCCTGGTCTGGTTTCTTACGATTTGTTTAATCCCCTGAAACTAAATTTGTACTTTCTATTCTGTTTTTGGTTTATCTGAGTGATTATCTTATGTCTGTGTCCTACAAGTTAAACATAATTCCACAAGACATTGGTGTTCGGCCCTGTTCTTTTAACAAGACCATTACCGGTAAAAAGAACATTGAGAGCTCTCATCTCAGCCATAGTCAGCTTGCCCTTGCGTCCAGCATCTCAGCCATAGTCATCTTGCCGGTAGGACGCCGGTGAAGGGCTGTTGATCCAAGAAACTGTGTCTGACCTCTCTTCCTTGGTTCGACCCGGACTGCCTCCCAGGCGCTATATGCCCCCTGCGAGTTTAACACCCCTTTCCCAGTAAACGTAATGATAATATGATATGTTGCTACTATAGAATATTTTTAAATGTCTGCCACGGCTTCAGGTACAAATAAAAATTTGTACCTGAAACATTTTAAGCCTTAATTAAGGTAATATATTTTAACTTAGTATTTTTTTCGCTGCGTGCTTCCCGGAATAGCCTAAGAGTTTCTCACTGCAATATTTTAACATCTATTAAAACTTGCTATTTATAGTCATAAGGAATATACAGTAAGAGGATGATATGCTTCACTGCAGATTTTTGTTTTTAACAGCGATGATATTACAGGAAAAGAAATGTAAATCTATGTCAGCTAATATCAAGGCTTAGCTATATTTAATGCATATTATCCCCTCCCTCCCTCGACTAACACCCAGGTACCTATTTACTGATAGGTAAACAAAGGCAGCGTGTGTAAGGAGACTTACATCACCATAGGAACAATTGAACAATTCGTGTTAAACAACCCAGACCCATCGACTGTTAGCTGATAACATTACCACTGAGCTATGAACCATAATAATCTATACATAAAAATCCAGGACCGGACTACCACTAGGAGAAGTAGACAAACACACAGGACACCAAAACTGAATGATCTATCCTCGAGTTTTACTTCTGAAATCGGATTTGGCGTTCACAACATTTTAAGTATCCTACACTGTGCTACAATGTCTCACTGATGATGAGGTAAAATTTCAGTACGACAGATGCTGCTGTTCGCCGCCTAGAATTAAGGCCCGACTGTAAACATTTCTCAGGTCACAACTGCTACCGACTAACATTCTGATACCTTGAAGCCGGGCCTCCAGTTTTTACCTGTGAAAGTAGAGGAGTCTTGGCTGCTTATGTTCACACCCTAGTTCTATTAGGAAATTTTAGCTCTATGGACAGCTACATGCTAAATTTGCCACGAAAGTTGAGCTCCCTAGCCAGAAATTATGGGAGAAGGGGTGTAGAAGCCTTTAAAAGAGCAGAGAAAGTAGCTAAGAGGAGGACTTGGTGGGGAGCTATGGTGCAGAGCAGAGCCATGTCTCTGAGTAAAGAGATGCAGCTTCACTAGATAAGCTCGACTAGCGAAGCTAGACTGGTTTATACTGTAAATATTCATTTGGATTCAGTATACTGTATGTCAATTATATGATATCTTTTCAGATTTCTTAGTATCATATCCCTCTCTCATTAACCAAAGCATATTGTTGAAGCAAATTACAATAGTGTGAAATATATTATTCACTTTCCCAGTCTCTAATTGGTTATTCTTTATAAACCTGAGTGATAAGTACCTAGTTAAGTGGAACTATCCATTTAGGATATTCACATTTGATCCAAACTCTCTGCTGGAATATTTGCAGCTTGGCCAGCTTGTACATTGTTTAGAAAAAAAATCTTATTGTCATCCATCACCAACTTCTAACCAGCCTTCCTCACCATAACCCTGAGTCAGGTTACCTCACTCTACACTACTCAGGTAATTCTTTAACCGATTACAGTTTGCAGCTCGAGAATTGAGGACATTAGATTTTTTATTGTTAATTCCATGATTCAAGTAAGTGACTTGTGATAGCTTTCTTCAAGCTCTTCATGAAACTCAAGATTATCTATCAGTGAATCATTGTTTGCCAGTACCAAGTTCAAAAGGTTTTTTCCCACTAGTTAGTTCTAACACAAACTGTCTTAGAATCCGTATTCTTGTTTCCTGGGTAAATAATTCAAGATTTATGAAGTTATTTTACAGAACATCTTTTGAAAATAACTGATATAAAAATGCGAGATTAGCATCACTTTCTCCAGTCAATAACTATAAGAAGTTTAATATTTTTATTCTGATATTTGTCCAGATCTTTTTTCTCTGTATATAGAAACTAGTTTCATGATATTTGTATTTTTTTTTTTTGTAGACTGTGGAAAGTATGTTTTTACCTCTTGCAAACTGAGTGGAACATAAAGGAAAAATTCCCAGTCAGTTTCAAAACCACTTCGATATTTACTGAAAAGACTCTGTCTTAAGAGGATATTATGGAAATGTACCAGGATGTGCAGCCCAAAACTCTTGTAAAATTACATCCCTATGTGTGGCATGACATCCTCCTGTGTGCCATGATATCTTTTGTGGCATGACATCCTCCTGTACGGTATGACATACCTTTGTGTGGCATGATATCCTTTTGAGTGCCATATCTTTTGTGGCATGACATCCTCCTGTACGGTATGACATCCTCCTGTGTGGCATGACATTCTCCTGTGTGGCACGACATCCTTCTATGTGGCATGACATTCTCCTGTATGGCATATATTCTCCTTTGTGGCATGACATTCTCCCGTATGGCATGATATTCTCCTGTATGACATGATATTCTCCTGTATGGCTTGACATTCTCCTGTGTGGCATGATATCCTTCTGTATGGCATATCATCCTCCTGTGTGGTATGACATCCTCCTGTGTGGTATGACACCCTCCTGCGTGGCATGACATCCTCTTGTGTGGCATGACATCCTCTTGTGTGGCATAACATCCTCTTTTGTGGCATGACATCCTCCTGTGTGACATGACATCCTCATGTGTGGTATGACATCCTCCTGTGTAGTATGACATCCTCCTGTGTGGCATGACATCCTCTTGTGTGGTATGACATCCTCCTGCGTGGCATGACATCCAATTGTGTGGTATGACATCCTATTGTGTGGTATGACATCCTCTTGTGTGGCATGAGATCCTCCTGTGTTGCATGACATTCTCCTGTATGACATGACATCCTTCTGTGTAGCATGACATCCTCCTGTCTGGCATGACATCCTCCTGTCTGGCATAACATCTTCCTGTGTGGCATGACATCCTCCTGTGTGACATGACATCCTCCTGTGTGCCATGACATCCTCCTATCTGGCATGACATCCTCCTGTGTGGCATAACATCCTCTTGTGAGGCATGACATTCTCCTGTGTGGGATGACATCCTTCTGTGTGGCATGACATCTTCCTGTGTGCCATGACATCCTCCTGTGTGCCATGACATCCTCCTGTGTGGCATCACATTCTCCTGTCTGGCATAACATCCTCCTGTGTGGCAAGACATCCTCCTGTCTTGCATGACATCCTCCTGTGTGGCATTACATGTAAGAGGACTGTCTGTATGAGAAGGAATAAGATAATTTCTCAAATAGAGCCTTAACAAGCCGACACTGGGTTCCAAAGTTACGTTCAGAGAGCATTTTTAGTTTAAGCCTCGATGCAGTTATAAAATCAGTTGAAGAAAGATTTACAAAGCTGCGTGTATTTTTTTTTTTTTAATATTTGGTTTATTACGTAATGTTTACATTTTAAGATAAACTGAGATTAATTTTTTTTTTAAGTTACCACGATTTTTAGAACAAGGAAACCCTAAAGAGATTGAGACGAGAGATTAATGAACTGAATTTTGCAATACGAGTGTCAAAATCCTAGTTAAAATAAGATATAACAATTTATGCTTTATAAAATTGGATCCCATAAAATGTCCCAAACACATTTATTACTCACAATATTTTGTTTACCCTCCTAATTTCCATGGATAAAAATGACTTGTTAGCATATTTGTGTTTTCAATAAAACCTGAAATTGTGGAGTAAATCGACCTCGAGCAGGTTCTTCATGCGCTGACAAAACTTAAAACAAAGGAAGTGCATTACCAAGCTTGAAGGTTTTTCATAGTATATCAGCAAAACAAATCCGTCTTACAGGCATAATTATGTAGGCCATTCATTCTGGTTCTTAATATTCATATTCAAAATAACATATTCTACATAAATATGCAGACCAAGCTTTAATCTGGACAAAATTGCAATAAATACAAGTTTTTCAAGTCATACAGAAGATTACATTCAACATACATAAATACTCTTGGAATTAAAGGTGTTAGTTGGTGTTTGTCACATGCGTGTCAGCAGTGACCGTCTTGTCTCTTCTGAGAATCTAAAAGTTGATCAACATCACACAAAAACCAAGATACTAACAAGCTTTGATGTTACTTTACACTTCAGTTTTGGACCAGATCATAGAGTTACTAAATGAAAAGATTAAGACCAGATATGGACCTATCACGATGCAGAGTTATAGACATAACTCTGCATTGATTTTAATTTTTTTTTTAATATTGTTTTATGCATAAAAAAATGGACATTTCTATGTAGCCACTTTTCAGTGGTCTCTTATCCAGGTACAACACAGAGTGTTTAAAGTTGAACGTGTCTCCAGCATCGTCCCACCAGTCATCACTTGACTGTCATACATGGACGACTGTCTCATCATTATACCTGAATGCTTCTGTCAGGTAGACTTCAAAAATAACCTGAGTAGGGTGGAATCATCCATTCGATTTAAGACCAAATGAAGAAGAACTTTCCTATGCCTGGGTATTTAAGTCAAACTAGAACACCAACCTAAATTCATAGTATACTAGAAACCGACCAACAAAAATTATTTTATTCATTTATTTTTCCATCATAACAAAAAAACATAAGCAACGTCCTAATTGAATTCTTTCTGAGAGCCCTCATAATTTGCAGCCCTGAATTTCTCGAATCTACCAACGTTCATCATATTTTCAATGTTATATTTTTCCTTTCCACTTTACGCAGAAGTGTAGACAGAAGACGCAGACAATACTCTCTTACACCTGAAGATGATCTTGAAACCAACAAACTTCTCATTTACCTAAAGACAAACGATTAACATATCCTCACAGGCTTTCGAGAAAAGTTTTGCCAGTGTTACAGTTCCTCATCCAAAACCATATGAGACATAACAAGAACATGATCTATCAAGCAAAATAACACCATTGCCACACTCCACCTTTGTGTAGGTTGCTGCAGATAATATATAAGAGAAATAATCATTTACGATCAACACCGGAATACAAGAATACTAATACATTTGAGGAAGCGAAAATATCAACAATGCTTATGATATCCACAAAGACAAACATTCAGATTATATGACATTTAAAGACACCAATCGTCTCATCAAAGAGGACAGAATCAGAAGGAAATGTCTATAAGCAGCAGTCATTTGTACCCAGTATCTTTAAGAAAAGAAAATAGATTATTTTTTTAGCAAAGCACACACAATTTTACTTGGTCAACTACTAGTCCATAACCAGGCAATATACCAACATGTTCCCAGCGTTTCGAACCTTAATTTTAATTCAGGGTTCTAACCCACGTTTCACGCCCATTGATTTTTTTTTTCAAAATTTATTGAATTATTGATCAGGTAACATCGCGGCTTACAAATATGTCCTTCACTTCTACAGTGATCTACTATTTCACTTCTCCTTCCAAGAATATTTATTCGTGTTGAATGTGATCCCCTGTAACTTGGAAAAGTCAACCAAGAGTGAAATGTGCTAAAATAAGAGGCTCGTGTTTCTTCATACTTGTGTGTTTGTCAGCATATCTGTCGGTGTTCTCTTATTTAAACTTGGCTAATGCTTTACTTAGGTGCCTAATAATTATTAACCTAAATTAACGTAAATGGAAGAGAAAATACGAAATAATAATACTAATAGAAGATAGCATCTACTAAAACACAAAGTATAAAATAGTTGATGAATCTAAAATTATACTTATATGATTAGAACTTTTATAATATCAAATTGAATCTCCTTTTTTCAAAAAATATGCATCGCCACACAATTAACTTAATATTTAGTGTCGATCAAATTAAACTGTTCTGTCAGACAACAAACTAATTTCATTAAGTAATGAACGTATAGTCTTTTTCATGGAAAAACCAGAATATATGATTTTTTAATGATTTGTTTACAAAAAAATTTTAAACTGCGCTGAGTGCCAATATTTATACTAACGAATACTCAAATTAAAAAATCTAAATTTGTAACACGATTTCAATGCTGTTTAATTTTCACCCAGGAACAGAGATCTATTTTTTCTTAATACTGACACATACTCCTACCTGTCCTGGAGCACGAATTCCCCAGCCTTTCATGGAGCACCAACTCTCCCTCATTTTCAGGAAGAACGAACTCAACTGTATCTTCTGTAACAGGACATCTCCCGTTGCACATGTGTCTCAATTTTTACCATGGAATCGATGTGTTCAGTCCATGAATTTTGAGAAACGTACAGGACATGCTCGGAGAAGGGGCTTATACACTGAAGTCAATTGAATTGAAACAGGAGGCCGAGTCGCAAGTAGAAAAATTTACTGGTGTACATAGGTCATGCTGGACGCAACGATGTTGTCAAGCGTAGAAGTCAGGATTTGATTAGGTCAACGATACACATAATTAGGATGGGAGGGAGCTCTGTAATATGTGGCCTTATTCTGGGGAGGATAACTGATAGTGACGGTTGTCTATGTCAGTAGGTGTAAACCGCTGACTGCACTTACACTGTGAAGATATTGCTGTACCAGTTATTTACAACTGGGACCTATGTACGGCTTCAAAAATGACATGTATGCCAGGGATGGGGCCCATTATTCTAGGGCCAGGATGGAGGCATTATCTACCTCAGTAGTGGGAGCTGTAAAGGTTTTAAACTTAAAAATAGTTAGAGATATTGGTTTTTGCCAGTTGAAGGCAAAATAATGTGGGATTATTGGTAAATATTGGTCGTGGCAATTCTGTGACTTTAAGTGATAAGGGGAGTAGCAAAGATAGAGAGGTGGGGATGAACGGTGAGAAGAAACTTAAGAGAGGGTTACTCAGCATAACACAAACACGTTGGACGAGTTAAGACTAGTGACATGTGTGGGTAAGATTTATGTATTAGCAATAACTGAGACATGGCTTAATATCGAGAGTCGGGATGTGCCTGCTGAATACCACATTCAGAGGGTTTAATTAAGTTGTTCCACGGTGACAGAAATATAAGTTGATAGAAATATAAGCTTTTATGCAATAACTTAAGTTACTGCATAAAAACTTATATAAATCTGAGGGAACACCCTCAGTCTGTCTGGGTAGACTTCTTAAACGGACCTTTAACATAGATTCTGATGTGATATATCGTCTCCCAAACTTGGATAAGCATCAAGGGAGACTACTTTTGGAGGAAGCTGTTAAGGCTTCAAGGCACGACAACGGAACAGTTATAGAACATTTCAACTTTATTGAAATTGATTAAAATTAATTGACTGAGAATCTAGACTCAATTGATTTCCTAGAGGTAATTCAAGACAGTTTTTTAAAACAGTGTATGACCTCCCAATGAGGAAAAATAACCTGCTTATTTTTTTCTGTCAAACAACGAGACTTTTATTAATAATCTGGAGATGAAAAATGGCGCTTGATGCCACTGGTAACAAATGAATTACATTGAACACTGAACTGAATTATAATAATAGCGTTAATACAGTAAGGGTCCCATAGTTTCATTCTGCAGATTAAAATAGGCTTATAGAAAATCTGTCATATGCTGACTGGGATAATAAAGAGAATTATCATTTTGAGAATTTTCTGAATACTATACATGCCCCCAAAGAGCATGTATTCATTATAAGGAAATAAAATCGAATAAAAATGATATGAGAATGAGCAGGAGGCTCAAATATCTTTTAGGAAAGAAGAAAAGAATTTATAAACGTATGATATGAGAAGAGGACCGTATCATGAACCCATGTATTAAGAAATGTTAGGTTAAAGAAAAAGGGGGGGGGATAAGAAAAGCAAAACGAGACTATGAAATTAAAGTTGCAAGTGATTAGAATACAAATCTGAAAGGTTTTTCCAAATTATATAGAACAAAGATTCGAGAGAAGTTCTACTTAAAATTAAATCTGGACATCTTAGTGATGTGTTTTCTTACTGATGTGTTTTCCTCAAAGTTTCATTTGAGGAAAATCCATCACCACTAAAAGTTTGATGCCGACCAGAAGAGCCATTCCCCAGTTAATGCACAAACTCCAACAAAATGTGAACCTACACACCCTAAAATCAAGAAATTTTACATCCTTCCTTCAGACTGATGATGATCACATATTTTAATCAGGGAGAAAGCGCTAAACCAGTAAGGGTTATATAGTGTTTGAGGAATGGAAAGTTTTAAGATTCAAACTAAGGAAGGGAAGGATAACTCTGCTTTCTTGGATCAAGAACCCTTCACCAGCATCAAGGAAAAATAATGCATTAATATACCTCAATTTTATGCCATTTCGAGATTAAAAGTTGCAAAATGGCCCAGCACACACGAGTAACTATACCAACTTTCTTCTAAATACTGAGATTCTGAAGCCGATCAGAGGGAGTTTTCTCCAGTTATCACCAGGAAACGAAATCTGGCAATGACCAGCCTAACATTGTCAACATGGCTCCAACACTTGCAGATAGTGCCATCACTCTTGCCCTGGATACACTACACCAGCACAAAAAAAGTCGAAACTGATCAAATTAGGCTTTTCTTGAGTTATAAAACAAAATATTGGAGAAAAAAAAGAAAATATTGTTGATAATGTTTCGAAAATAGGAACATTTATCCTCGTTAAATGTAAAAGCTTCCAAAAACAACGATTCTTTTTTAATATTTTTCAGTTTTCTTTTTTCATTTATATTCCTTTTTCAGTTTCTCTACAATCTTATAATAAATAATATTTTATTTTTATATTTTAAAACGATACAATTTAAAAAAGTTACTTTAAAATGGCAAAATGGTACAGCCCAAAAATCAATATAAAAATACTTCCAATTAAGATACTCCAGTGACTAGAGTTTAAAGAGAAATTATTTAGCTATTACATGGGAAAATTATTTAATAAAATTAGCAAATTGAAATTGACACATCTCAAAGTGCACGACATGCCAACCGAAGATGAAAACTTGCAGACAATCAGAAACAGACAAACTAGTAATTGATCTACCGAGAATTCCAAGTTTTGTAACTATTTCAGTAAAATTTCAAGTCTGCACATATTCAGACTAAATTTATGGGGTATCATCCTTCTTTTGGAGTGCATTGTTGTAACTTTTGACGAGGAGATTGTCTTCACACTTAACAAACTTTCTCAGCAGTGTTTCCATCTAATAATATATTGCGATCTCCATTAATAGGTAAAATGGAGGTGGTCTGCTTTATAGTATTACCTGACACTGTATGGAGTAGGATGTGTTATAATCAACACCACTGTAAATATTATAATTTGTGTATATTGATAGGGTTTTTATAATGTAATGGGTGTGATTTCTTGTGTTACTGTACCATTAGTTGAACAGCTGTTCATCTATTCAGTAACCTCTGCCCTCTCACTAAGTCTCGTCATGCAACTTGACGATGGGTGACCGCTCATTAATGTAGGTAGTGGCTCTACTCACTTGCTCTCGCTTAGAGTAACTTCTAATGTTCTGGAAGTCTCTAATAATAACACGACCCTTGTATGGAACGTCGACAATATCTGAGCAGAGAATTTGAAGTGGATATTATTATAGTCATGAATTAAGTCATACGGCATTCCTTGGTTATTAGTCTTAAACGGACAAGAATACAATCCACGTCAATTCGTATAAGAATAACCACATGTATATGTATAGAAATATCCTTCATATGTAAAAGGAAAATACGAAATACTTGGTTGTTAAATTGACGATCGTTCATATAAATATATGAAAGTCCATTTTATAAAAGATTTAATATTGAACAATAAAATGGTATAAAATACCGACAGGTTCATCGACACCATGCCTAACCCTTCTAGGGTAGGGTAGGTGCCTGAGCCCGAGCCTTTAGCTCATAAGACTGTCATTCCCATTAGCCCACTTGGGGCGGGGATGGCAGACCAGAGAGGCCTAGCTTGTGGCTAGGCCTGGGGACAGTTGGTCCCAAAGATGAGGAGGTACTTGTACCTCCTCCCATGGGAGACTTAGGTCTCAGACACTCCTAAAGAGGGAGCCAAGGCCGGGCCACCACTTGGACAAGGCCCGGGCCGGGAGAATACCGGCTAATCTTTAACTAACTAACTACCGACAGGTTGTTAGGTAAGACGCATATGCAACAGTTAGGTATCTTTATTCCGAAACGTTTCGCCTACACAGTAGGCTTCTTCAAGTCTCTTCTGCTTCTATCAACTTTGCTGTTCTCGACTGAAGAAGCCTACTGTGTAGGCGAAACGTTTCGAAATAAAGATACCTAACTGTTGCATATGTGTCTTACCTAACACAGATTTAATATTAAAGAGAAAAGGATTTTACTTTGTGTTTTGGCTACCATAAAGGAAAGAAAAGGTTAACACTTAAATGCATCGTTTTAAAGACTCTTGTTACCACAAAAGTGGTACTGAATATCAATTAATATGAGTTTTTATTCAATGAAATTGGCAAATTGAGTCTTATGCCACTAAATAACTACGCGATCCTTGCTTTCAGGAAACCACAGAAGTACTGAAAAATCTGAAGCCGATTAGATGAATCATTCTCTTGTTATGTCACGAAGTCCCAAAATTCCAGGATTTTAACTATTTTATTACACAAATTTGCCTGATCACAAACAAGGTGACCGTAATGTGACGTTCAGAGGAGTTAATCAAATTGAATTAACTTGATTTAACGGGATTGAAAATTTCACACTTTTGTACTCTTGAAGGGCAAAATCTGCATCTACATACTTGAATTTGGCTCTACTGACATGGAATTAGGAACGCCTTTACTGAATGTTTGAAGCTACACCGCTAAGGGTTTAGGACAGGGGTGGGGAACCTTTTTATTTTGCAAGGTCGCATTAAAGTTAGCTGTAACCTAATAAGGCCGCATTCAATAAACTTTCATTAGATATACTGCAAAATGTCGGTTATTTTGTAAAAAATTAATTATATAATTTCAAGAAAAATAATTCATTCAGAGGGCCGCACTTAACGCCCTAGAAGGCTGCATGCGGCCTTAAGGCCGCAGGTTTCCCACCCCATTTCAGGGTGCTGCTAATAAAATAAACAATTATGGTCATGGGGCACATGAATATACCAAGTTGAGACCTCGTGTTATGAGAGAAGTAAAACCGAAAAGCTGGAGGAAGTTAGGATAATTAGGTTCCGTTTCAGGGATTTCTAATTATCCACACTGTTGGGACCTTAAATTAATTTTATAATCAAATACATTCATATTCATTGCAATATTAACAGAACGACGCAATACAGACATCATACCAGACATTACTAATCCGGCACAAAATCCTAAACATGCAAAATAACTAGGATTTTATTCCCAAATTACTGACTATAAACAATGTGGATTAAAAATTGTATGGTTATGATAACGGGGCACTTGTCAAGAGGCCCTTTAGTCTAATTAGTCATAATATTTGGACACACATGTCACAGAGCACCGGGACTGACATACATTTAGTTAGTTCGAATTCTGTTTTTCTTCTCCTTTGTAAATGTCCTAATGCCACAAGTCTTACCTACACAGTTCTTGTCGAAGTTCCAGCAACTTTAGCACTGTGTAGACCCCTACATTATCATGGTTCGTGAAGATTGGATTCGTGTCTGAAATGGTCTTTAATTGCAATTAATTGTGACTCATATGTTGCTTGGTGTAATGTCCAGTTAATCATTACCATAGGCGGGGGCATCCGAAAAATCTGGAAACAAATATAGTATATCTGGAATGTGGGTAACATACTGGTTCTTCTCTCTTGACAGTGAACCAGATGGTAGTTAACATCGAGAACGTCTACAGTTTGACCCACAATCGTCTCCAGTAAACTTATATAAACTGATGAATCTTCAGACATCAAAAGCTTAAGCTCTTCCATGTTTCCCCTTAAGCTACGACAGTTTTATTGTATGAGGGATAAGAGTACCCTTCTCGAAACTTCTCGAAAGAGCAAATGTTTGCTGTTGTGAGCCCTCAAGAATCCATCTTGAAGGGGAGTGGTTTTCTTTTATTCCAAGCATCTTTGAGATTCTGAAGGTTACTTCCTGTCTCAAAGAGCCTCGGGCTGTTATGTTGAAAAGGGAGGTATCCTTTTTATGAGGCGCATCCACTCTACTGCCTCCTCGGATACGGCAAGTGTCTCGACAAACAGTCACCTTAAAGGTTGATAAAATAGTAATGGCAGTATTTGCTGTCCTTGAAGGAAGAGGCTTCTCAGGACAATCTCCAGAAACACTTGTTTTACAGGTCGTTGCATGATTTTTCACACTATCAGTGCACTCTGATGATTTACATTGCTTTACGTCCGTTGCCACTGTATGACCCTTGAGTTTATCGCTTAGTTTTGATCATAATAATAATAATGTAAGTGCTGTGTGATCCGTGAAGTACAGGCAGATTATTTTTATTGTTCATGTTCATTGTACAAGTACAAACACTGGTGCGCACAGTTCTATGAGTGTCAGTGGAGTAACATCAGTAGTTTAAGATAACTCCAGTATTAATATAGTATATGCAGTCTTCGATCCACTGTCATCTCAACTGTAAATTCCACCCCACTTTTTTCAGTATGCTATGATATATTCTCCCCTCCCCTTCCTTTTCTCGTTTTCATGCCGAACGATACCCAGGAAGTGGAGGTCGGAGAGAGAGCTTTCCGTTTTCTTGTGCTTGTTTCAATACACCGAAAAAACTACTATAGTATTCAGACTAGGTAAAAATTGATAGTTCTCTGCAGATAGTCTCGATGTGATCCGAGTCCACTGTTATCTTTTTCGTGTGCTCGTACATATTATACAACACCCATAAACAACCATAGTGATATAACCACTCAGTCATAATGTCATAACTATCATTAAATTTAAAAAAAAATCGATATCACAGCAAACAACCACAAGCCACAATAAAAAAAACCAACACACGTGCCTCTATTACTTACCACTACAACACCACCACCACACACTACCCCACCGCACTACCACCACCACACACTACCCCACCGCACTACCACCACCACACACTACCCCACCGCACTACCACCACCACACACTACCCCACCGCACTACCACCACCACACACTACCCCACCGCACTACTACCACCAAACACTACCCCACCGCACTACCACCACCACACACTACCCCACCGCACTACCACCACCACACACTACCCCACCGCACTACCACCACCAAACACTACCTCACCGCACTACCACCACCACACACTACCCCACAGCACTACCACCACCACACACTACCCCACCGCACTACCACCACCACACACTACCCCACCGCACTACTACCACCACACACTACCCCACCGCACTACCACCACCACACACTACCCCACCGCACTACCACCACCAAACACTACCTCACCGCACTACCACCACCACACACTACCCCACCGCACTACCACCACCACACACTACCCCACCGCACTACCACCACCATACACTATACCACAGCACCACCACCATCATACACTACCCCACCGCACCACCACCACCCCACACCACCATCATACACTACCTCACAGCACCACCACCACTACACACCATAATAGACGACCCCACAGCACCACCACCACCATACACTACTACACCGAACCACCATACATCACCACACACTACTACACTGCACCACCACCCCCACCACCATACACTACACCACAGCACCACCACCACCATACACTACTACACCGCACCACCACCAACATACACTACTCCACCGCACCCACCACCACCACCATACACTACCCAACCGCACCATACACTAACACACACTACCATAGCCACCACACCACACCTCAACATATCACCTCTACACATCAACACTACTAGCACACATCAACGTCACCACCAGTAACACACCACACACAGTCACACTCCAGTATCACCACACACACCACAGCTACACTATTACACGCTCCGACATATCCTCTACTACTAATACCAGCCACTAAGAAACATCACCACGTACTATCAAACGCACATCATTATCACCTCACGTCAACACCCCACACGATACCACCCTCATTCATAGTACCACTTTCACCCATAATACCATCAATACAATACCATCACGCATACTACCACCAACACAGTACATCACACATACTAGCATTATTAATACAATACCATCACACATACTACCACCATCACATTCAATATAACCATAACCACCATACAACTACCACCACCACCACATCATTACAGGGTGGCTCGTGGCCTGATAGGCATAGCTCTCGCTTCACATGCTGAGGTGTCCGGGTTCGATTCCCGGGAAGGGTAAAACCAATGGGCGTGTTTCCTTACGCCTGTTCTCCATGTTCACCCATTAGTAAAATGGGTGTACCTGGATGTTAGTCGACTGGTGTGGGTCGTATCCTGGGACAAATAATTATCTAATTTGTATGAAATGCTCTGCATAACAAGGGGCTTTCTATATTCTGGCATATCATTGATGTCAGCTAGGCCTGTATACCTTGTACATGTCCTTGTAGAAAATAAAGATATTGACTCAGTTTACATATGGACTAATTTATCCAATAGGTCTTCTAAAGTACATCAGGAAAGATTATCAAATTCTTGTAACCTGTTACTTTATTACTTGATTTGTTACACAGATATGTTTCAGAAATGGGGCTTAGGAAAATCTAGCTTTATGAAACAAGAAAATACATTAAAAATAAAAAAAAAACACAATTTTATATACTTAGCTCACATATGTTTATACATGAATCTTGTGTTCGAATAGTGGCATGTTTACATATTTGAAAAGAGCAATGTAAAATCTGTACCACCTCAGAAGACCCTTAATTATTGTTGTATCATTATTCTCACTCCACAATATCTAATAAGGCTTACTGTAAGCGGAGGTTTCCTGACCAGCAATCGCTCATTGCTTCACAGTAATCGGTCCACCACGCACTTCAAGACTTCAAATCCTACTGCCTTCTAGGTGGCTTCATTTGGTCCGGCCTGTATAGTAGGGGTTCCCAAACTTGGGTACATGCGCCACCTAGAGAACCCGGGTGAGTTGGTATAATTTGTTTTCACTGTCATCTTCGATTTTTTATTTTTTTATATTCTGTCTATAGAGTTTATAGGTGTTACGCAGAAATGTGGGATAGCTGGGGGCTTGAGCCTGGTCTAAGGGCAAAGGTAAAAGTTACACACATCTCAAGCCCAAACCGGCCACCCAGGGCTATCCCAGTCAAAACAGAAAGCGATAAACTGGTATGTATACTTCAAGGGGTTGGGTAACAGAGGGTTAGGCAAAAATCCCAATTAGGAAAATATATCTATTTAGTCACCATAACATAACATAACAGAAAAACCTTAATCCTAAACGCCCAAATGAGGGTACACACAACAGCTGGCTGGAGGTTCAGCCACCATAACCACTAGGCTTCGTCAGCGTCAGGCCGTCATTACACTACAAACCTCATTTCTTACTTCCTCACTCATCCCACAGCACCCTGACCATGTCAGAGCCTGGGTGAACATACAGGTAAGCCATATGAGAGCCTATGGCTTGAGTTGGATAAACAAAATGAGTGTACAACTACAAACTTATCTTAAATACACAGCATCTCCGACGCCAGCCTCTACACACCATGCTAACGTCACGTGACTCCCCCAAACCACGCTTACTCCGCGTACCCAAACATCCTTGGAAAATAAATCATTAACAGAATTTCTTTATAATTACAGTTAGAGTACTTTACAGTACCCCCAAATGCACATTATCAATTATAAAATTATTCTTTACAACTATAATATTCATACTATTATGGCACACTTCTCCACTATATGTACATTACGATGTCATGCAGAACCCTGCATAACACCCCCACCCCCAGACCATAGGTCTCACTCTGCTAGCGGGGTCCCTACGGACACCGCTAGGCAAAAAGAAAAAAAAAGAAAATAAGCCCCACATTAAGGTCTGAGGCAACTGGCAAAATGATAACTGGGGAATGACCACCATACAATCACGGTCTTTTGGTACTACAAATATGCCATATTTACAAACTGAGGTACTAGATTGCAGACATATGAAACTCGTCGAACATAAAAGTGATCAAGTTCTATGCCCAACGAGCTCACAGTCACACTCTTAGACAGCTGTTTTAGGAAAAGGCACCATTACAACACAGCGCTGGCCAGGCGCTGGCGTTGATGCATTTTACCTAAATTACATCAAGCAAACTTATAAACAAGCAAGTAAACTTTGTACAAAAGTGCCCCTGAGGAATGCCATTTTATGAAGTAACACCAAAGTTCAGTATGTTGCAAGGCAGACCAAACTGTAGGTGCCACCAAAAAAAAAAAAACTTTTAAACAGTAAGTACATTTTCCAGGAGTTCAAAGAAAAGAAAAACAGATGTTACATGTTAAATTCTACTGAGAAAACAACATCACATTATCACTCCCATCTCACAGCAATCTTTAGTAAACAAAACTGGTTCCCCATGACACACCTCTGCGAGAATCAGGAGAGCACAGGAGAGGGGAAAATATCAGGCCCCCAAAAACAACGGGTGGATAGGCACATAAATCTTGTTGGTGGGACTGCGGCCGTAAAACCCTGGAGTCATCACTGAAGACCCCCAAAAGGTGGACCTCCCAGGCCGACACCTACATGTCATTCCAAGGACCCTGGAGTCACCCCAGCGGTGATCCAAAAAGGAAAAATTGAAAAAGAGTCCTGGAGAACCAAAACACCTCGGATCAAAAGACATGACCCAAACAGTGGAGGGCATCACCGCCAGCCCCACATTCACTAAAACGTTAGGTCCAACAGTCCCTATACCAACATAAAACAGAGGCGAGGCATTCCAGCCAACACCTAAAAAACGTAGCATACCTTACCTAGGCATGGCCTTTGATGTGACTACCCCCCTAAATACACACACACTAGGGAATCCTGATACCTCCAGCTCCAGCTCAACCTGCCCTTCTCCTTTGGGTGGTCCAGGGTTCCATCTACTCGTCTACCGCAAATCACTGCAAAATAAGAATAGATAAGTGATCTATACACTACATTGTGCACTTTAAACACGAGACAAGGCATCAGCAACCACATTCTCCGCTCCCTTCACATAATGAATCACCAGATTAAGAGGTTGGAGAAACAAGGCCCACCTCGTAAGTCTCTGATTGTGGTTCCTCATTAAGTGAAGGAAACGTAAGGGATTATGGTCACTATACACAGTTATAGGGTGAACTGATGATGATATATACACCTCAAAATGTTGCACTGCTAACACTAAAGCAAGAGCCTCCTTTTCTATGGTGGCATAGTGCTGCTGGTGTTTCTTCAGTTTTGCCGAAAAGTAGCTGACTGGCAACAATTGTCCCTCTACTTCTTGCAGTAGTACAGCCCCAACACCAGTATCACTGGCATCTACTTGTAGAGAAAATGGCAATGTGAAATTAGGACTAGCCAGCACAGGAGCACTTGTAAGCAAAGCTTTTACATGTTCAAATGCCCTCTGACACTTCATATCCCACACAAATGTACACTTGGGGCTAGTCAGGTCAGTGAGTGGAGAGATCACCTTTGACAAATTTGGACAGAACTTTCTATAAAATGTTACCATGCCCACAAAACGCATAACCTCCTTCCGGGTCTTTGGTACAGGATAATTGTCTATAGCCTCCACCTTGGCATTCACTGGGGCCACCTTCCCCTGGCCAATAACATGTCCTAGAAAAGTTACCTGGGCTTGCCCGAAAACACTCTTTGCCAAATTAACTGTGAGCTGAGCACCAGCGAGCCTAGAGAAAAGCTCTCTAAGCTGCCTTACATGCTCTGACCAACAGTCGCTAAAAATAACCAGGTCATCAATATAACACCTCACGCCCTTTAGGCCACGTATAACCTCCTGCATTCTGCGTTGAAAACAGGAGGGTGCATTACGAAGCCCAAAGGGGAGAACTTTGTACTGAAAAAGCCCATCCGGCGTTACAAAAGCAGAGATGTCACTGGCACGTGGGGTTAAAGGTATCTGGTAATAACCCTTCAACAGGTCTAACTTACTTACATATTTAGCTCCCCCCACTGCATCAATGACATCATCCATTCTAGGAAGAGGAAAACAATCAGCCTTACTTATTAAATTAACCTTACGGTAGTCAGTGCACATCCTCATGGTGCCATCTGGTTTGGGAACCATCAGACAGGGGGATGCCCACTCACTCTCGCTTGGTATTATTAAATCATTGTCAAGTAAAAATTTCACCTCCTTCTCCATACTTTTTCTCTTTTGTGGGTTCATTCTGTAAGGGACCTGCCGAATTGGTTCAGCTTCCCTTACATCTATATCATGGGGCTTTAGCTTGCTTACACGAGGGATATCCCCAAACAAATCCTCAAAATTCCAGAGAAGCTGAACCATCTCAGCAACCCTTTCCTTACTAAGACCTAACATACATTGTGAAGGATCTTTTAACAATGCCCTGTTACTAAGGTGTACATCTGTGGCCCCCTGTGCATCAGTGTCCACCCCTGGGTCACCTACTATATTTACACATGCCACACCTCTTTGGTGGTACCTTTTCAGCCTGTTTATATGTACCACCCGTTCAGACTTCCGTCGCCCAGGTGTGTGAATTCTGTAATTTTGATCCGTGACCTTTTCCACGACCTTGTACGGCCCACTGAACTTTGCTTTTAAGGCATTACCAGGCACCGGCTCCAATGCTAGTACCTCCTCTCCTACTTCAAAGGTACGAGGCACGGCCTTGCGGTCAAATTGTTTCTTCATCTTGGTTTGGCTGATGTGCAGGTTCGCAGCCGCCAGATGCTTCATGTGAGCCAAACGGTCTCTGAAAGCGAGAAAATCCTCCGAGGGGGCAGCCTCACAATCTTCACCAAGCCAGTAATCCTTCAAAATCATCAGTGGTCCCCGTACCTGGTGACCATAGATCAGTTCGAAGGGACTATAGCGTAATGAATCCTGAGTGCTGTCCCGCACGGCAAATAAAAGGAGGGGGATACCCTCATCCCAGTCCTTCTGGTACTGGGCACAATAAGCCCGCAGCATAGTTTTGAGAGACTGGTGAAACCGCTCCACAACCCCTTGACTCTCTGGGTGATAGGCAGTGGAGGTCGTCATTTTAATATTAAACTCCCCCAAAACCGTGCGAAAATGTTTAGATGTAAAATTTGACCCCTGATCTGTTTGAATTTCCTTAGGGATCCCGACCTGCGTAAAATATTTCACCAGTGCTCTCAAGACCACGCCTGTTGTAATCTTACGTAGTGGAATGGCCTCCGGAAACCTGGTAGAGGAACAAATAATAGTAAGTAAGTACTGGTTTCCCATCTTGGTCCTGGGTAGCGGCCCCACACAATCCACCACCAGCCTGCTAAAAGGTTCTCCGGCGACTGTTATAGGGTTAAGAGGGGCAGGTTTAATTCCCTGATTAGGTTTTCCTACCCTTTGGCAAACTGGGCATGATTCTACATACTTACCCACTGATTCCCATACCTGGGGCCAGTAAAAATGTTTAGAAATCTTGCCCATAGTCTTTTTAACACCTAAATGTCCTCCCATGGGAACATCGTGGGCCAAACACAAAACCTGATACCTAAATGGTTCCGGCACCACCACTTGGTAGAGTGCCTGCCGTGCTCCATCATTAGATGTCGCATCCGATAAGGTCTTTCGCATTAAAATACCGTCTGCAAAAAAGAAACATTTAGTTAGTTGAGAGGCCTCTTCCTCGGTAACAGCAGATGACCGAATAGCTTTTAGGGTGTCGTCACACCCCTGGGCCTCGATCAGCTGCTCTCGAGTAGGAGTCGCCCCCCCCTATACCAGCTCCAAGACCCCCACTCAAACAGGGTCTTGCCTGGGATGGTTCATCACAACCCCGAGCCAACTGCAGGCTAGGCTCGAGGAATAGATTTCCCAAACCCAAATCATCCCCAGGATCTAACGAGTCACAGAGAGAGACTGCCCTCTTATCTTTTGACATTTTCCTGGTTACTGCACACACCGGAAATAACTCGGGCAAGGTAGCCCTAGCTTTTTCCTCCCAACTCTGTGAGGCTGGGTCCCTCCAAACCAGAGGTTCCTCACTTTCAAGACAACCCATGACATTATTGCCTAAGAGTAGGTCAACCCCTGCACAAGGTATATCCTCTGTGATACCTACAGCTAAGTAACCACACTGGTATGCAGACTCCACCCATAACCTGTGCACTGGAGTCTTGACAGGGCATCCTGTAATTCCTTTGAGCAAAACGTCCAACCCAGTGTATGTGTCATCCGACACTGGCAGTATGCCCCTACGAAGCAAAGTGTATGTGCTACCAGTGTCCCTCAAAGACATAACACCTGTTACCCTACCTTCATTTTGGTGTAAGGCCACGGTGGACTTGCTTGTAAAGACCTTCATCCGAGGGTCCAAACCTGCTGAGTTACCTGATATACCCGGAGGTGGTGCTTCAATATTAGCTACCGTGTGGGTACCTGGTGTATCTACCTGAGAAACTCCAGCAAGCGCCTGATCTCTACGCATCTTCTTGCAATACGGCTGCAGATGGCCCTGTTTATGACAATAAGTACAGTAATATGGTTTAAAGGCCCCCTGCCCTTTTGACCTAGGTTGGATCCCTTGGTTCTGGGGAACTGGGCTCGTCCCACCTGTTCCTTGTAGTCCTGGACCTGTGACAGCTGACTTAAAACCTCCTCGAGTGGGTACTGGTAAATTAGGGTTATTAAAACTCTTGTGGTTATTAGGCTGATAGATGGGTGGCTTAAACTTCTGAAATTTCTTATTCCTATTGGTGGGTGGAGAAAACTTACCATTATTAGTATGTGGGGTGTGGTAACTACTACCAAATTTTTGGTTAGCTAAAAATCTGTCACCCAGCTCTAAAGCATTATTAAAATCATCAAGATCCTTCTCCTCAAGATATGCCTTAAGGTCAGAAGGAACATTTCTCAAAAGATCCTCTAACAAAATTAAGGTAATTACACCTTCATAATTGCCTACCACCCCCTTTGAGCGACACCACCTATTTAGAAGTGACATCTTCTCCTTACCATATTCCACCAAAGACTGCCCTGACTGAAACTTTAGTCCTCTGAATTTCTGCCGGTACCTTTCCGGCAACATTTGATAAGCCAGTAAAACTACCTCTTTTAGCTTATGATAATCAGAAAAGGCAGATCCTTCTAAAGAACTAATAGCCTGTAACCCTTTACCAACTAATTGGGTTCTTGCTAATGTCGCCCATTCCTTTTCCGGCCAAACTTGGGATTTGGCCGTACTTTCAAATAACAGAAAAAACTGGTCTGGGTCTTTCTCTAGGAATTTGGGCACAAATTTTATGGCTTTATCCAAATGAAAAACATCTACCCTTGTGTCTGTGTCTGGGTGAGAAGCAAGCTGCCTCTCTTTAGCTCTTTCTTGAGCCCTAAGCTCCTCTAAGGCTCTCTGTTCCTGGATCTTTGTGCGCTCAATCCTTAACCGTTCCTTTTCTTCTGCAACTAGGGCTAATTTCATTTGTAAAATTACTACTTCCTTATCCAGGTCCCTATCATGGGGATTTGATTCAATGTCACCTTCCAAATGCATGTCATCCTCAGAATTTTCACCAGTGTCAGCCATTTTGGGAAATAATAGCACCAAATCTTACTACCAGCCACAGAACTTACTGATATAAAATAATAAAGCACACAGCAAGGTACATATACTGAAGTAGTATATTCACAAGGAGTTGTCATGTGACTCCCTCAAATTAAACAGGATTGCACACAAAAAGAAAACCCTGGCAGAAAAAAAAATAAGAGCTACTGCACCTGCAAAGGTAAATTATTTCCAGAAATTTAGGTGAGCATAACCCCCTAAAAATCAGCAAGATTGTACCTGCAAGGGTAAATTATGCACAAAATATCAAGTATTAATAACACCCTAAAAATCAACAATATGGTACAGAAAGGTAAATGATTTATAGAGTATTAATTAATAATAACACCCTAAAACCAGCAATATTATACAGAAAGGTAAATTATTCACAGGGTATTAATTAATAATAACACCCTAAAAACTAGCAATGTTGCACACAAAAGTAAATTATTCACAGGGTATTAATTAATAATAACACCCTAAAAACCAGCAATATTGCAAACAAAGGTAAATTATTATTTTAGTGTGAGTGTTATAGTGAATGCTTCCTCTGACCAACCCAGTAAAGAATGATTATTGACTTTCCAGGTTGCAAACTTGAATTACCACATAAAATTTGATAATTCTCCCATATACAGGCCCCCATGTTATGCAAAAATGTGGGATAGCTGGGGGCTTGAGCCTGGTCTAAGGGCAAAGGTAAAAGTTACACACCTCTCAAGCCCAAACCGGCCACCCAGGGCTATCCCAGTCAAAACAGAAAGCGCTAAACTGGTATGTGTACTTCAAGGGGTTGGGTAACAGAGGGTTAGGCAAAAATCCCAATTAGGAAAATATATCTATTTAATCACCATAACATAACATAACAGAAAAACCTTAATCCTAAACGCCCAAATGAGGGTACACACAACAGCTGGCTGGAGGTTCAGCCACCATAACCACTAGGCTTCGTCAGCGTCAGGCCGTCATTACACTACAAACCTCATTTCTTACTTCATCACTCATCCCACAGCACCCTGACCATGTCAGAGCCTGGGTGAACATACAGGTAAGCCATATGAGAGCCTATGGCTTGAGTTGGATAAACAAAATGAGTGTACAACTACAAACTTATCTTAAATACACAGCATCTCCGACGCCAGCCTCTACACACCATGCTAACGTCACGTGACTCCCTCAAACCACCTTACTCCGCGTACCCAAACATCCTTGGAAAATAAATCATTAACAGAATTTCTTTATAATTACAGTTAGAGTACTTTACAGTACCCCCAAATGCACATTATCAATTATAAAATTATTCTTTACAACTATAATATTCATACTATTATGGCACACTTCTCCACTATATGTACATTACGATGTCATGCAGAACCCTGCATAACATCAATAGTCCATGTGTCGGTTAGGCTTCATCTCTGCCTGACTATTCGAAATGCGTTTCTCTCACAAAATAAAACGTGAGACCTACTAAGACGGACGGTGTTCCAGCACACTAGGCCACGTACGAACATCCTAAGTAAATTTACTCTCACTTTATGTGCTTATTGTTGTATTAATGTAATTTAACATACAATCTATGATTGTTTTTTAACACGCTATTTGGCTAGTGGTAAATGTCTCTTGATCCAAGGAACTGGAATTTTCCTTCCCTTCTTTGGATCAATGAAGATTCACTCCTATACCCCACACCCTTCATGACTCCTTGTGGTTTAACGCTTGCCCCTAAATATACTAATTATATAATAATTAATAATGATAGGATAGCATGACTCATTTACCGGAATAAACGTTCTGCCTTGTTGTCATTCATATATCTTGGCAAACTGCACGTTAAAAAATATTGAAAAAAAAATAGGAAGGCTTTTTTTATCTTCAACATATTTATCAAGGGTTGAAATGGCATCGTCAACAGAAAAAAAAAATGTCATTATGATGGAAATCACGTCCAGTACGATTTCATTTCCATCATTAAAGCAGAGCATCCACAACCACTGTATAATATATTACAAGATTCTCTCCGAGGGCTCTATGAAGCCAAGTTACCTCAAACTAAGTGGCTGCGATTCTATCTTAAACGATAAGGATGTTGATGTCTTCAGATACATGGAAGCTGGAATAAAGTGCGTTCTTTACAAATTTGTACAGCTGCTCGTGCAGCTGACCAAAGTAAAAAAAAATCATACAAATGATGAATCACTTATTATTTCCTCTCGCAAAGATATTGTTGTTGCAAATATAGATTCCAATATTCTAACAAACAACACAGGTCAGCGAAAAATTTCCGAGATGACAGATGATAATAAACTACAATTTACTGCGGATATATAAAAAACCGTCCAGCAAGTTTTCATATCAATATAGCTCGATGAATCAAGAGACATTGGTAACTATGCTCGGTTACTTGTACTCGCATGGTATGTCAACAACGGAATCCTCGAGAAAGACATCTTCTTGTTACTCGACAGAAGCGTTAAAAGAGGAGACTCATGGAAGAATGTGTTCATGAACGACTGAAGGCGCACCAGCTATGTTCGACATTTGCTCAGGATATATAGGCCGAATGAAGGAGGTGAACCATAATATAATACATATTCACTGCATGATTTATCGATATGCCTTGGCAACCAAGACACTGCCTCATGGCAAGATATGACAAAATTTTGATGCTGAACATGAGGCTCCGCTTTTCCACACTGAGGTTCTGTGGCGATCACGAGGGAATGTAGTTGCTAGAATTAAATCTCTGAGGGGAAGAGTTCGTTGAATTCCCCTCTGGAGATGGCAAGACAATCTCAGATTTTCCCCCAAAAAATCTGACAAAAAATTGGTACTTAAAATTTGAGTATATGTTTTTTTAATTAAAACACAATAAATATGTCTCTACAAGGCCAATTTAAAACGTGGATTGATGTTGCTGATAAAGTTTTGACATTGACTATGAAAGTGGAATTATTGGAGCAAAATGCCAAGGCAGAAAAATGTCTCTCAGGCACGGGGAACCTGGCTATACTGACCTCGGTAAGCTTATTCAGGATCATTTATCTTTCCTGTAAACGAAAATAACTCTTACTTCCCATACTTGAAAGATTAAGACACAAAATTCATGCGCAACCCGAAGGATATGGAAATTTTGTGAAGGACTCGACTGTTCACGATGCTCATGACTCGACCACTCACTATAGCATTCTAGACACACATGATCCATTTGTATTCCCTAGTTGCCAGTATGATCATAATAAAACTATTAATATTTCCCCACAACGTGCCAGTTTCAGCATGGACTCTCTCTGTTTTACATAAAATTAAGACAAAATTTCGTGTTAGGCTTATCGTAGAGAATGCAAGTGTGCAGGAGCACATCTGCCAATTTTGCGTAAAATAGCGTATTTTTTTTTATTCCCTTTGAATCATGTAAAACATTAAAATCTACCTCTACTAAATTGCTTCAATATTTACCGGTTGATGCCCCCAACGGCTGATATAGTATCCAAAAAACAGTACATAAAACTTGGAATCGTAGGAATCCACGCGATAACTAGAGAATACCTCTACTGAACTGTTTTTTCCAAAAATAAAGGTTAATGGTATTTCTGGGCTTCATGAGTCTCGCTTCACACGGCGAGGGTCTGGGTTCGATTCCCAGCCAGGGTAGAAACAAGGGGCGTGTTTCTTTACACTGGTTGTAAATGTTCACCTATCAGTAAAATGGGTATCTGGGTGTTAGCCGAATGGTGTGGGTCGCATTCTGGGACAAAATTGACCTAATTTGTCCGAAATGTTCTGCATAACAAGGGGCTTTCTGTATAGTAGTAGTATGTCATTGATGTCAGCTAGAACTGTATACCTTGTACATGTACTTGTAGTAAATAATATTGTTTTATTATTATTATTATTATTATTATTATTATTATTATTATTATTATTATTATTATTATTATTCAATAAGTAATGCCTCGTCTTAATGGCTTCAAAATATTATAGCATTCTATAAGAATGACGCCCTTTTAAATTGGGACTGTTTAGTTTCAAATATGAAATTAGGTAAATTAATTTCCATGTTATAAGTGCATAATACTTCTTCTGGTCGGCTGTAAACACTGGAACATCTAAAGTGGAAGCACTTTTTTTTTTTTGTCTTTTTTGTCAATTTGCCAATTATAGCATTTTTATTTTTCACGAGTTTAGTGAACACTTGTTAAGTACAATGTTTGTCTTCCACTAACTTCCTCCAAGATGAAGGTTCGTAGAAAAAACTGAAAAGTGTAAGTGCCCTCTGTTCTATTTTTATATAGAACATTCGAAGAAGGATGGCATTGTTAATGGAGTGGGTAGGTGCCATTTTGCCCCTTTTAATGTCGAAATAGTAAAGAGATATTTTGCATTACGTATAATTACTGGATTTTTCTTCCTGAAGGGAGGCGTGCATAGATACTGCTGAAAGGGTCTTGATCCAAGGAACTGTATTTATCTTTCCATTGCATGGATCGAATTTCAATGCCTACCATTTCAAAAAGCGGTATGTGACCGGCTCGAGTTACTGCTTTCCCCCGATTAAAATAAAATAAAAATATTATTGGCACGAGGCTTCAACGGCTGATGCATTGTTTGAAATAAATGAAACATTGTTTTTGGAAAATAGGTTTTATAGGTGGAAATTTCGTTGGAGTCTGTGCAATAACTGAACAATGCATCATTTGTTCATCTTCATACTTTTAATGTTCATGGATTTTTGGGGTTATGCTGGGTCGGATCTATATACAGTGCTTTTATATGACCATAACTCCCGTGTGGCCACAAGACCATTGTAAAAAAAATTGGATGTATTTACCCAAAGCTTTACTAATATATAATTACTAACCTAATTACTTAAGCCTTCAACGTTGGCCAATATTTCTTAGACAAACATTAAGATTGATTTTTGGCTTATGTAGGTCGTACTTTGCCTTTTAATAGAAAAAAACTGGGAAAACTAAACTGCTGCTTTTCATGCGATTGTTTATGAGTGCCTTTGTCCCTTCAACTATGATAACTTGATAATGCAACTTCTGAGCGGTTTCAAACTTAATGTGTTAGTGTATTGGTCTGTGTTAGATAGCAGGAAAATACCTCGTCAGTTTCTCGTCAAAACTGATGCTTTTCAGTGGGAAGTTTCAATTCCATTTTGGATATATATGTCCAAATTTACCATTCTTTGTTGTAGAAATTTCCATATCAGTTTCCATGTAATAACTCATGAATATCTCTTCTGATTCGTTTCAGATTTACAATGCTAATGTTTAGAAATCTTATTAAAATTTTATTTCACACTCTGCTTTATCGCTACCGCGTGCATTGAGGAACAAGAGGTTTTGGGTCATGCAACACGAGGATAACTTTCTCTGATCGCACGGCGACCGAAACTTTTTTTTTTTATCCTCCCTTAAGAGACTGTAGTAAGCGTGAGCATCTCACAGCGGAGTGTACAACACCGCACAATGAGGGAGCTCATTTACAGGAATGAGTGGAGAGACCTGTACGTGCATCCGTTCACAAAATGTGAACAACTTTTTTGGCTGCCGATAAACGAAGTTTAATTAATACTTCTGGAAAAGAATGCGAAAGTGCTTTGAGCGAGAGTTCGAATATTAATTATCTCACTACACATATTTACGATATTATTTTACATAAGTTACCCAGTAATATCTGTATTTACTGTTATGTAGTCCAAAAATTATTTAAACGATTCTATTTATTTATTACTTTCATTTCCGCAAATATCCAAACGTGAAACAGGTGTAACCTATAATCTTTAATAACAACGGATTACAGATGTATATCACCGTTTCATACGTAAAAAAAAGACAGAAATTGCGGTTATAGGAAAGTTTATTTGGGCAACATTACGCAGGTACAACAGGTTTTATTAGCGTTGTAGGCTCCTGAGTGATGGTTTGAGACTCTCACATAATACTAAAGAAGAAAAGGTGGTAAAGTCCCTTATTGTTTTGAATTTGAGGTACTTGTCAGATCTTATAGCATCATAAAACATTTTCAGATCCCATGTGCTGGAAGGTTCCATTTTATTATGATGGCTTTTAGAGTAAATGTTCTAAGACAGAGCAAAGAAATGGCTTCATTTATATGTAATAAATATAATGTGGAAACTTTTTTATTGTATTCTGACTAAGCAAAGAATTAACCTGGCTCAAATTTATATAAAAAGGCAGAAACAAAGTGCAACTGACAGCGACAGGATTTAAAAAAAAAAATCTTACCGATGAAAGGCACATCTGAAATGAACACACGATCTCTAATAATAATTCCTAAATATTGAACTTCGGGGGAAGATTACAGCTGTCAACGTTTACCTTGCTATGATATGTTTTCAAATAAACATTATCACGGGAATGTTTTATCACACATTAAACGTTTCCCCTAAAAAACATTATCAGTAGGTTAATCACGTCTTCAAGCGATATACAAACGTGTTAAATATTCGTTGTAAAGCATTTTTTAAATGAAATAAAGAATAACCTTAGTGCATATTGTGTTATATTTAACTGCATTTGATTTGTGAAAGATACATTACGTGTATTTTTATTAAATGTGTCCTAACTCCAGAATATATTTCAGGCTCGAGAAATATCAATCCATAATTACTTTTGGTTAGAGAATCACACCATGTATCATTAAATTTAGAGGAAAAATGTAATTACAAATAAATTTCAAATATGATATGTGACATGCTCATGCTGTCATTTAATGAAAAAAAAAAACGTGGGCTGTCAGGTAGAATGACTAACTATATCAGCGGAAGATCAATGATTGATGGGAAATATATTTTCACACATTATTTAACTCTTGGTTTATAACTGTTGATGCTTCTTACCTAAATATTGTACAAATATAAATGTGAGCTGACTCATGTTTATGTAGCTCAGAAATTAAATCAAGACCTCGGAGTGTCATTGTTAAAGTAACGGTATTAGGGTTTTTTGCATCAGATCAGTCACCTGAGTGGGGGCTCTGCCCCCTCCAAAATTTTGAGTGGGGGTTCCACCCCCAAATTTTTTGAATGGGGTTCCGCCCCCCTATTTTTTGGGAACTTTCTTGTATACGTTTTTATCCTCTGCCCCCGACCCCTCTCTACCCCGTAGGGGCCATCGGGGGGAGGGGGGTTAGCCAGATTTTCCAGGAGTGTTGCCATCTTTTCTCCATTTATTTTTCCGAATGTGTTGCCAAGATTTTTCCATTTTTTTTCAAGTGTTGCAAATTTTAAGTGCTTCTTCAGTGTTGCCAGCTTTACCAAGTTTTCATTTTAGTGGTCTCCAATTCCCCGGATCAAGTTTTACTATCGAGTAAACGAAGTTTCCCCTCACTTCCATCCCTGTTCCATCTCCTTGGATGGAGTGTTAATACCCCTCCTCAACCCCCACCCCTTTTTCCTTGAAATTGTCGAATTTTTTAGTTACCCTCGCATTCCTTGCATCATAGTTTACCTCAGTTTTTTGGAATTTTGGGGGACTCCAACGCCTGACGGGGCTTACTCTAAGATCGAATACCAGCTCCAGGGTCAAGTTTTCCGTGCTTTGGGGAGTCCAATTCGTGCTTCACACATTTTAGAGTTACCCCTTGAAATTTCTGTGTGGTAAACACCTATGTGCCATTACAGGTTTCTCTCAAAAAGTAATGCAAGTAAGTGGTATGTATAGTCACTCAAATGGTAAACACCTACATTCATTAGAGTCAATCATTCTGTAAATACAAGCAAGATACATATTTCAACCATTTGCAACAGTTGGTGAAGTTCCCGTACCAGGTAAGAGGTAAGTATACAAGTGGTCGTACGAGGTAAGAGGTAAGTATACAAGTGGTCGTACGAGGTAAGAGGTAAGTATACAAGTGGTCGTACGAGGTAAGAGGTAAGTATACAAGTGGTCGTACGAGGTAAGAGGTAAGTATACAAGTGGTCGTACGAGGTAAGAGGTAAGTATACAAGTGGTCGTACGAGGTAAGAGGTAAGTATACAAGTGGTCGTACGAGGTAAGAGGTAAGTATACAAGTGGTCGTACGAGGTAAGAGGTAAGTATACAAGTGGTCGTACGAGGTAAGAGGTAAGTATACAAGTGGTCGTACGAGGTAAGAGATAAGTATACAAGTGGTAATACAAGCAAGAGGTAAGTATACAACTGGTAAACACCTACGTGTCTTGTCAGTCATTTGCAACACAGTTGATGAAGTTCCCATATGTTTTAAGATAGTGATGAAATCATTCAATTAGTAAGTGTATAAAAGACGAATCATTATACAAATTCATTTTACAAATTTTTATTTACATTTCATGTGAAGATTCACGCAGCTCTATCAGACCCGCAAAGAGTATTGGTAAGGCTGGTTTCTCCTTATATAAGTAAAAATAGAAAAATCAATAACAAAACAATAATCAATAACACCGGTTGGAGACATCCTCATCACCTCCCACTGGGTGCATAAGAGGGTGGTAGTGGGAACTATGCACCCATCCTAACTGAACAAGGAAACTGCTCACCAAACTACCACCCCATCGACACCATGCCTAACCCTTCTAGGGTAGGGTAGGTGCCTGAGCCCGAGCCTTTAGCTCATAAGACTGTCATCCCCATTTGCCCCCTTGGGGCGGGGATGGCAGACCAGAGAGGCCTAGCTTTTGGCTAGGCCTGGGGACAGTTGGTCCCAAAGATGAGGAGGTACTTGTGCCTCCTCCCATGGGAGACTTAGGTCTCAGACACTCCCTAAAGAGGGAGTCAAGGCCGGGCCACCACTTGGAAAAGGCCCGGGCCGGGAGAATACCGGCTAATCTTTAATAATAATAATAATAACTACCACCCATCGACACCATGCCCAGCCCTTCTAGGGTAGGGTAGGTGCCTGAGCCAGAGCTTGTAGCTCAGAAGACTGTCATTCCCATTAGCCTCCTTGTGGCGGGGATGGCAGACCAGAGAGGCCTAGCTTGTGGCTAGGCCTGGGGACAATTGGTCCCAAAGATGAAGAGATATTTGTGCCTCCTCCCATGGGAGACTTAGGTCTCAGACACTCCCTAAAGAGGGAGACAAGGCCGGGCCACCACTTGGAAAAGGCCCGGGCCGGGAGAATACCGGCTAATCTTTAATAATAATAATAATAATAATAATAATAATAATAACTACCACCAGCATTCATTCATACTTCCACCACTCTTAATAAACTTTTCCCTCACATTACACATTTCAATACAAAAGACATTTTCTCTAGTACACAATTTTTTCCTCCTTTCGATAGTACATCAAAGAAAAGATAGACTTATCTGTAGTACACAGTTTTTACATAAAACATAGGGAAAACATTCCCACCCCACAGTCCTTCCCCGGAATGTTCCCTGCACCTCACCTCCATCACTCTATCTCCCTACCCTGCACCTCACTTTCACTTTCACTTTCACCATATCGACACACACTACCATCCAGTCATACGTAACTCAGGATAACCCAAAATTTTCTCACTTCGTTTTAAGTCCACATACATTTACCATTTTGTTCACTTATAACCTTCACACACTATCCACTCACATTTTTTCACTCATAACCCACAAGACACAACAGGTCACAAGTCACAACAAGTCACAATAGGTCACAACAAGACACAACAGGTCACAACAAGTCACAATGTATAAGGCGCTGAACACAACACCCCAACAAGCCCCATCACTTCACAAGTCACAATTTTCATTCGAAACTTTTCAGTTGTTATAATGCCCACAACATTCTATAACTTCCACTCATAATTTTTCACTTGTCTCAATAATACAACATTCTCACTATCCACCCTAAGTTTTCACTTGTCTCAGTAATACCCACAACACTTCACAACTCACATACACTCTTGCACCACGTTGTATAAGTTCCCCAACAAGTCGCAACAAGACACAACAGGTCACAAGACACAACATGTCACAACAAGACACAACAGGTCACAACAAGACACAACATACACTTTTGCACCACGTTGTACAGCCCCCCAGTAGGTCACAAGTCACAATTTTCACTTGTCTCATCCATCACACTATCCACCCTCAATTTCACTTGTCTCAATATTACAACACGTTCATAGTTTTCACTCCTAACCCCCAACAACCCACATAACTTCACAACTCACATCATGGAGATTTCAATACTCTCTCAGATACAGTTCTACTGAATTATAACATATTTACGAACACTCTCTACACCAACTTTCCTCAACTCTACATGTGTATATAAGTTGGTAGAATTACCGACAATATGTAAAGTAAAAGGACACAAGTGCAACTAATGTGACATTTTATTGTGGCAACGTTTCGTGCCACAATAAAATGTCACATTAGTTACACTTGTGTCCTTTTACTTTACAACTCTAGACGTCTGCAGCTCAATTGAGTTCATTTAAACTTTTATATGCCTGGTGAGGGTTGCCTGTGTTCTCTAAAGAGTGAATCCGACATACATTCCCGAGCTCAGATAAGATAACAGGTCATCCCGAGGAAGCGCCTGAGGACATGGACTGACCCATGTAAACCCCACTACCATCGCTATTATTCAAACATCACTGCCACCTCTATATTTTCTTTAAAATATTCACACTCTACCTTTATTTTCATTAAAATTTACACAAAATCCCCATTATTTCATTAAAATTAACACAAAAACCATATTATTTTCCCAAAATCCCCATTATTTTACTAAAATTCCCTCTTGAATCATGATCACCCTGCTTCTTCTTAATCCACACACACACACACAGAGAGAGAGAGAGAGAGAGAGAGAGAGAGAGAGAGAGAGAGAGAGAGAGAGAGAGAGAGAGAGAGAGAGAGAGAGAGAGAGGTTTTTGCCTGTTATTTCCCTTGGAAGGGTTGCTTATCCACAAGCAAAACACTGTCTAGCCTTTAATTGATTCTGGAGACAAACATACCCAAGACTCCTTTCACTATGGAAAATCATTAATTTAATCGAAAGATTTTAATCATTACCCATAACGTCTTTCTGTTGACATATCTTGAAACTCAATACCTTACCTGCAGCAACTGTTAATTTTCTCTATGGGAAACCATTACCTGAGTTGTATTTATCTGCTTTGACTTTCTGTAGAGCATCCCCCACACACACCACCACATCCACCTCCCACACACGCCACCACATCCACCTCCCACACACGCCACCACATCCACCTCCCACACACGCCACCACATCCACCTCCCACACACGCCACCACATCCACCTCCCACACACGCCACCACATCCACCTCCCACACACGCCACCACATCCACCTCCCACACACGCCACCACATCCACCTCCCTCACACGCCACCACATCCACCTCTCACACCCTTTATCCCATCTCCCCACACCCACCCCCCATCCCCTGATCCATCTACCCAGAAAACAAAATCATGATAACCAATTCCATAACATGATTACCAAAATCTAAAATCCCTCAATAACACTATGATCACTAAAACTAAGTTCACCATCAACTAACACACGAAGACCTAAGACAACCCCACCAACAACTATGACAAGATCACTACAGCTAAGAACACTTAGGACAAGACTCAATATTACTAAGAACCCTGAACACACTCATTTTTATACACATCTCCTCCGAGCACAAAAATCATGATCACCATTTCCATATCATGGTTACCAAAATCTAAGATCACTCTTGAGTGATCACTAAAACTAAGATCACCATTAACTAACACATGAAGACCTAAGACAACCACACTAAAAACTAAAATCACTTATAAAGATCACTCACAACTGTAACAAGTACACTAAAATTAAGATTGTTATACTAAGATCAGTAACAGTTACACCAAGGACACTATAGCTAAGAAAGCTAAAACTAAGAACACAAATCTCACTCATTTTTATACACACGCCCTTAATACACTTTAACTAAGATCACTAAAAAACTAAGAATACTCTTACTAAGAGCATTAACAACTATGACAAGATCACTATAGCTAAGAACACTTAGGACATGAAACACTATTACTAAGAACTCTCAACACACTCATTTTTATACACATCTCACATCACTTTAACTAAGATCAATAGAAACCCAGAACACACTCATTTTTTTTTTACACACAGCTCAAAACGCAAAAATCATGATAACCAGTTCCATAACATGATTACCAAAATCTAAGATCACTCAAGACAAGAACACCATGATCATTAAAACTAAGATCACCATCAACTAACACACAGTCCCAAGACAATCTCACTGAAAACTAAGATCATTATTACTAAGATCACTGACAACTATATCGAAATCAAGTGCACTAAAACTAAGGTCACTAAAACTAAGATCATTAACAACTACGATAAAAGCACTAAAGCTAAGATCACTTAGGACACGATCACATCTCCTCAGAATACAAAAATTATGTCCACCAAATCCATAACATGTTTACCAAGATATAAAACATCACCGCTAAGCTCACTAAAACTAAGACCACTATCAACTCTGTCATGAAGATTTTTCACAAGATCACTAAGAACTAAGAACAGTATTACTAAGATCGTTATCCATATCAAGAGCACTTAGACAAGAACATTAAATAATCAAGATCACTAAATCTATGAATGCTATAACTAAGGTCACTAAAACTAAGATTACTAAAAGCTAAGATCACTAAAATTAAAATTACTAAAAATTGAGATCACTTAAGAACACTAATATGAAAACCACTAAAACTATGAACTCTATGAACTATAATCACTAACATCTATCGCATGTTCACTTATATCCAAAAACATATGCAAAAAAAAAAATCTTAGACATGTACTCAAAAATTATTCACTTAAAACAGCACCACTAAATCTTACTGTATCATACACCTGAATATCACATTTTCGCTTCTAACCCTGAATATCATATCTCACTTTCACTTCTTATCCCCGTTATCATATCACATTTCTCACCCCCACACACCTAAACACCCATCCTACACTCATCACCGTCTCATGTCCTTGAGGCTTATGTCTTTCCTAACATCAGGATAGTTTGACGAGTTAAAAAGTGGCAAGGTAATGAGACGGTGATGAGTGTAGGTGGGTAAGAGTGTGGGTGTTTGTGTGGGGGGGTGACAAATGTTATATAAAAATGAATGTAAAAATGAATGATTTTGTTCCAAAAGAACCTTCGAAAATTTACCTAACCTTATTATAACAAGGGCAATTTAATATAGCCTAATTCAGGTAAATATATTTATATAAGTTTAAAATAATTAAATAAACACAATGAAATATATTCTTTTTTGTTAAGTTCAGAATGATTTTTCCGAAATTATTGCATACACAAATTTTCGCTTGCCTTATTCGGAAAGAAGACCGTTGCTATTTAAGCCAAAATGGCAAGTTTTACCTATACTTGATCACTAGCGTACTCAGCTCACACACTGAGGTCCGGAGTTCGAATCTCCTCTGGTACGGATAGAAAAGATTAGGGACGTGTTTCCATAAGACACCTGCTGTCCATGTTCACCCATCAGTAAAATGGGTACCTAGTTATAAGTCGACTGGTGTGGGTCGCACGCATCCTGGGACATAAATGCTCAGCATAACAAGCGGCTTTCTATATAGTAGTATGTCATTGATGTCAGCTAGGACTGTATACCTTGTACATGTACTTGTAGTAAATAAAAATATTATTATTATAATTATACGGCACGACGTTATATATATATATATATATATATATATATATATATATATATATATATATATATATATATATATATATATATATATATATAATGTCGTGCCGAATATGTAAAACTGGTCAATTAGCAAGAACTCATTTAAAATTAAGTCCTTTCTAAAATTTTCTCTTATACGTTTAAAGATTTATTTTTTTCATTAAAGTTAATGTAAAATATTTTAATTTTGCTCCAAAAGAATCTTAGAAAAGTTACCTAACCTTATTATAACACGAACAATTTATTTTAATCTAACCCAACTAAATATATTTTAAATATGTTTACACTAATTTAATACTAAACAAACACAATCAAATATATTTTTTTCGTTAGGTTCAGAATGATTTTGGTGAAATTATTGCATACACAAATTTTCACTTGTCCTATATGGCAAAATGAGCGTTGCTATTTAAGCCAAGATCGCAAGTTCTGCCTATTCGGCACGACATATATATATATATATATATATATATATATATATATATATATATATATATATATATATATATATATATATATATATTCGGGGTAAATACGAAGTCTCGGATGGTGTTTCGAAACCTCGGAGTCAGAAATGAGAATGTTACAAATAAGACAGATTATCCATTCACAAATATTGTTCTTATTTAAGCACTGATGAAATCATATAAGGATAATTTTATTACTTAGTTTAAAATTCTTATTAAAATTAAAAAGAGCACTTTCTAAATAGTTTTACATGTGTAAGAGAGAATTCCTATGAACATTAGAAGCCTCGGATAAAGCACTGGCTTCCAGTGTTTGATGAACGGATTCACTCAAGCTGCGTCAGCTTTACGTTTCACCGTCTCTGATTAATTGCTCGTTGGGTGAAGTAGTAACTGAGTGTGTGCCACACAGTGTGAAATATTGCGTCAAATGAAGGCTATAACCAGGTAAAGTTATACAGACTGTCGTAATATTGCTTTATTCTCATGTTCATAATGTACTGAGATAATTAACTTTGACTAAAATTCAGTAATAAAGAGGAAAAACACCGATGTTATTTTGTGTATAAAAAGTTATTTTAGAATTATTATAAAGTTATGTATTCTTGATATTAATGTGTTATTGCTGCTTAAATGAGGTATATACACCGCAAGGTATATATACGTATACATACACTTAATTAACCGCAACAAAATATATGTTCACACATTGTAATTTAAGTGAGACATAATGCTGCGAATTGTGGATACGAAGGAGTTAAATATGAAATACTAATACTGACATATAAAAAGAAAGAGCTAGGGTTTATTGATATCAGTTTTAACAGTAATTATTTGTATATAACCGGCTAGGACAGGGGTATCGAGACTATATTATTGTGAATGGACTGTGTAGAAGTGAGTGATCAGGGAGGCATTAGGAGAAGCTAATAATCAGTTGATAAGAGACGGAGCTCTCACAACCAGGGATGAGCGAGTTCCTTCCCAAATATTCTCAGCTGTTGTTGAAGCTTCCTGACACTCGGTCACTGACAGCAGTGAAAGTGTTTCAGTCGCTGGAGGGAGTGTGTGTCTACCCACAAGGTGTTTACTTTAGATCCTAACATCTCTTTTGGCATAAAGAGTGGGGATATTTTCCCTTTCGTCTAAATCTGTCGACATGGCGAATGACCCGGAACGAATTATGGATATAGTTTGTGAAACGAGAGAAATTGACTTGGAATTATTTTACTTGCTATGTGGTTTTGATTTCTGTAATTTAAGAGTGACTTGGTCGCAAGATGATATCGATAATGTTAATATGATCATGTTATATACGGTATTTAATTATGGCGATGAATAGCAAAAAAAAAAAAAGGACTTGTAAATATATTCTCTACTATGGGACTATCACAATGACACCTTTTTTTAGACTGTAAAGTTTACAAGTTAGGAGCAATTATCATAACAGCTAATTTCGAAATTCGGCTCAGGATATGACCCACAACAGTTCCCTAACATCCATGTACCAGTTTGCTACCAGGTAAACATTAAGTAGATTTCAAGTCGAGCTCTAAGATACACATGTGTGCATAATGTTTACCAGGATGATGATAATTCATTATCACAAGTGAAGCCTTGGATATACTAATTCGATGACTACGCATACATTACAGGGAATATGTTGTATTATCACCCAGGTTCTTACCAGTAATGTTTATTATTCCTGGTGTATATAGGCTGCTTATTGTACTGTTGTGAACCTAGTTTCTTTATCTCAGTGTATTAGAGTAAAGTAGTTAGGAGCGTATGGCAAGGGCATATAGACAATTTTGGCTTGGGGTGGGGGGGTGTATAGGTAACCCCCGGTTAACGATATTTTTTCACTCCAGAAGTATGTTCAGGTGCCTGTACCGACCGAATTTGTTCCCATAAGAAATATTGTGAAGTAGATTAGTCCATTTCAGACCCCCAAACATACACGTACGAACGCACTTACATAAATACACTTACATAATTGGTCACATTCGGAGGTAATCGTTATGCGGGGGTCCACTGTATAGTCATTATGTTCTATAAACCTATGGGTTTATACGGTATTAGGTTAAACAATGTTGGTCGAATTCTTTGATGTATTATGATGTAAGTGCTTATACATGAATTGTACAGCGAATTTTCTTATGTTAAATCTAGCGGTGTGTTATATTGGTATTTTGGTTTTTAAATAATGAAAAAAAAATTCGATGACAAACTGATAAATAGAGGATCTTGCAACAATATTTATAATGGAGCTATTTCTTTTACTTCAAGGCATCAGTAAATAATTGCTATGCTATTAGAGGTATTATTAAGGGTGCCGAGCTTCTTGTGTCACACTTAAAACAGACAAAAAAAAAAAAGATTCATCAGAGATATAATAGTCAATGATTCATTAGAAATGCATGCACGCATGAATTTGTGCGTGCATGCGTGGAAGCACACATGCACACACAAATGCACGCACACATGCACGCACACATTTACACATATTTACACACATATGAACGCGCGCACATACACGTTTACGCAAGCAGGAACACACACACACACACACACACACACACACACACACACACACACACACACACACACACACACATACTACCTACCACACTCTAGAAGAAGGATCTTGGGTTGAGTAACATACCGAGCGTATCCTCTGAGGCGCACATCAACCGTATAACTGCTACACTATATGCGCTTCTGGCAAATCTAAGAATAGCGTTTCGATATTTAAGTAATGGGTAATTCATTTCAATGTATACCTTGTACGTTAGGTTCATATTGGAGTACAGAGCACCAGTATAGAACTTTCACCTAATTAAGCATATCAAGAAACTGAAGAAAGTGCAGAAGTTTGCGACAAGATTAATCCCGGAAAAAAGAGGTATGTCCAGTGAGGAGAAGTTAAGGGAACTCAGCCTCGTGACAAAGGAGGACAGGAGGACTAGGGGGATATGATAACGACGTACAAAATATGGAGAGAAATTGACAAGGTTTACAGGGACAGAATGTTTAAGAAATTGGATACAGGAACAAGAGAACACAACTGGAAAACGAAAACTCAGATGAGTCATGGATGTTAGGAAGTATTTCTTCAGCCTTAGAACTGTCAAGAAGTGGAACAATGTAGAAACTGAAGTAGCCGAGGTAGACGCTACACAAGCTTTAGGAAGAGGTACGAGAATATTTCTGAAGCCGGGAGAGAGTGGCCCTAGTAGCGCCCAGCGAAGAGGCAGGGCCAGGAGCTGTGAATCGATCTCAGCAACCACATACAAGTGAGTACATATAGGTAAGTGTACACACACACACACGCACATTACACCCTACTGGCTCTTGTGTAAAGACTGACCTACTTATGAATGGGAGAAAATGGTAAATCTGAGAGGCAGTCAAAACCGACGGGAAGAGGATAAATGGTCTAAAGAACAAGTCGGGTGAGGAATGGGAAAGTTAAATTTCTTCGTTAAGAATCTGAGGGAATGTGCGGTAAGGAATGAAAAAGGAGGTAGAGAAGGTAATAAGGACTATTATAGGGGAAGAAAGGTCTCTTAAGCCAGATGGGGAAGTGACAACACTGTAGAGGTTTGGAAAAAAATAAAGGGGCTGGCAGACGGGGAAGCAGGAATGAAAGAAGCAGAGAAATCAGAAAGAAA